>NW_026999400.1:3300000-3538517 GCF_037126465.1 Ornithodoros turicata | reverse complement strand
TGAAGGGGCAATGGACGACAAAGCTGTTGCTTGCTCTGCTTCAATTCCGAATCATTCTCAGCACTGCTTTATCGGGGAAGTTCGATACTTGTGCGAGTTCATGACTTGCATGAGGATAAACGAATAACAAACAAGTTTGGTGTGCTTCAATTGTGACCCACCCTCTGCGCGATTTTGCCAATGAAGTTAGATCGTTGCGCGAGTTGCTACATTCAAGGGGGCAAGTGGACGACAAGGCAGTTGCTTGTTCTGCTTCAATTCTGGCTCATTCTCAGCGCTGCTTTATCGGCGAAGTTCGATACTTCCTGGAGTTCATGCATTGCAAGAAGATAATCGAATGACAAAACGAATTTGGTGTGCTTCAATTGTGATTCACCCTCTGCACTATTTTCCAGTGAAGTTAGATCCTTGCGCGAGTTGCTACATTGAAGGGTGGCAAGTGGGCGAGAAAGCAGTTGGTGGTTGTGGTTCAGTTCTGACTCATTCTCGGCGCTGCTTTATCGGCGAAGTTCGATACTTGCTCCAGTACATGCATTGCAAGAAGATAACCGAATGAGAAAACAAATTTTGCGTGGTTCAACTGTGATTCACCCTCTGCGTTATTTGCCGATGAAGTAAGATCCTGGCGCGAGTTGCTACATTGAAGGGGGGAATATGGACGACAAAGCTGTTGCTTGCTCTGCTTCAATTCCGACTCATTCTCAGCGCTGGTTTATCGGGGAAGTTCGATACTTGCGCGAGTTCATGACTTGCACGAAGATAAACGAATGACAAAACAAATTTGGTGTAGTTCAATTGTGACTGAGCTTCTTCGCTATTTCGCCAGTGAAGTTAGATTCTTGCGCGAGTTGCTACATTGAAAGGTGGCAAGTGGGCGACAAAGCAGTTGGTGGATGTGCTTCAATTCTGACTCATTCAGAGCGCTGCTTTATCGGCGAAATTCGATACTTGCTCCAGTTCATGCATTGCAAGAAGATAACCAAATGAGAAAACAAATTTGGCGTGCTTCAACTGTGATTCATCCTGTGCATTATTTGGCGGTGAAGTTAGATCCTTGTGCGAGTAGCTACGTTGAAGGGGGCGTGTGGATGACAAAGCAGTTGCTTGTTCTACTTCAATTCGGACTCATTCTCACAGCTGCTTCATCGGCGAAGTTCGATACTTGCTCAAGTTCGTGCATTGCAAGAAGATAACCGAATGAGAAAACAAATTTGGTGTGGTTCAATTGTGACTCGCCCTCTGCGCTATTTTACCAGTGACGTTAGATCCTTGCGCGAGTTGCTACATTGTAGGGAGAAAGTGGGCGACAAAGCAGTTGGTGGTTGTGCTTCAATCCTGACACATTCTGAGCGCTGCTTTATCGGCGAAGTTCGATACTTGCTCGAGTTCATGCATTTCAAGAAGATAATCGAATGACAAAACAAATTTGGTGTGCTTCAATTGTGATTCACCCTCTGCGCTATTTTGCCAGTGAAGTTAGATCCTTGCGAGAGTTGCTACATAGAAGAGGGGCAAGTGGACGACAAAGCAGTTGGTGGTTCTGCTTCAATTCTGACTCATTCTCGGCGCTGCTTTATCGGCGAAGTTCGATACTTGCTCGAGTTCATGCGTTGCAAGAAGATAATCGAATGACAAAACAAGTTCGGTGCGCTTCAATCGTGATTCACCCTCTGCGCTATTTTGCCAGTGAAGTTAGATCCTTGCGAGAGTTGCTACACAGAAGAGGGGCAAGTGGACGACAAAGCAGTTGGTGGTCCTGCTTCAATTCTGATTCGTTCTCGGCGCTGCTTTATCGGCGAAGTTCGATACTTGCTCGAGTTCATGCGTTGCAAGAAGATAATCGAATGACAAAACAAATTTGGTGCGCTTCAATTGTCATTCACCCTCTGCGCTATTTTGCCATTGAAGTTAGATCCTTACGAGAGTTGCTACGTAGAAGAGGGGCAAGTGGACGACAAAGCAGTTGGTGGTTTTGCTTCAATTCTGACTCATTCTGGGCGCTTCTTTATCGGCGAAGTTCGATACTTGCTCGAGTTCACGCATTGCAAGAAGATAGCCAAATGACAAAACAAGTTTGGTGAGCTTCAATTGTGACTCACCTTCTGCGCTGTTTCGCCAGTGAAGTTAGATCCTTGCGCGAGTTTCTACATTGAAGGGGGCAAGTGAACGACAAAGCAGTTGCTTGTTCTGCTTCAATTCTGACTCGTTCTCAGCGCTGCTTTATCGGCGAAGTTCGATACTTGCTCGAGTTCATGCATTGCAAGAAGATAACCGAATGAGAAAACAAATTTGGTGTGCTTCAATTGTGATTCACCCTCTGCACTATTATGCCAGTGAAGTTAGATCCTTGCGCGAGTTGCTACATTGCAGGGGGGTGGGGCAAAAGGACGACAAAGCAGTTGCTGCCAATTCTGCTTCAATTCTGGCTCATTCTCAGTGGTGCTTTTTCCGCGAAGTTGGATACTTGCTGGAGTTCACACATTGCAAGAATATAACCGAATGACAAAACAAATTTGGCGTGCTTTAACTCTGATTCACCCTCTGCGTTATTTGGCAGTGAAGTTATATCCTTGTGCGAGTTGCTACATTGAAGGGGGGTAATGGACGACAAAGCTGTTGCTTGCTCTGCTTCAATTCCGAATCATTCTCAGCACTGCTTTATCGGGGAAGTTCGATACTTGTGCGAGTTCATGACTTGCATGAGGATAAACGAATAACAAACAAGTTTGGTGTGCTTCAATTGTGACCCACCCTCTGCGCTATTTTGCCAATGAAGTTAGATCGTTGCGCGAGTTGCTACATTCAAGGGGGCAAGTGGACGACAAGGCAGTTGCTTGTTCTGCTTCAATTCTGGCTCATTCTCAGCGCTGCTTTATCGGCGAAGTTCGATACTTCCTGGAGTTCATGCATTGCAAGAAGATAATCGAATGACAAAACGAATTTGGTGTGCTTCAATTGTGATTCACCCTCTGCACTATTTTCCAGTGAAGTTAGATCCTTGCGCGAGTTGCTACATTGAAGGGTGGCAAGTGGGCGAGAAAGCAGTTGGTGGTTGTGGTTCAGTTCTGACTCATTCTCGGCGCTGCTTTATCGGCGAAGTTCGATACTTGCTCCAGTACATGCATTGCAAGAAGATAAGAATGAGAAAACAAATTTTGCGTGGTTCAACTGTGATTCACCCTCTGCGTTATTTGCCGATGAAGTTAGATCCTGGCGCGAGTTGCTACATTGAAGGGGGGAATATGGACGACAAAGCTGTTGCTTGCTCTGCTTCAATTCCGACTCATTCTCAGCGCTGGTTTATCGGGGAAGTTCGATACTTGCGCGAGTTCATGACTTGCACGAAGATAAACGAATGACAAAACAAATTTGGTGTAGTTCAATTGTGACTGAGCTTCTTCGCTATTTCGCCAGTGAAGTTAGATTCTTGCGCGAGTTGCTACATTGAAAGGTGGCAAGTGGGCGACAAAGCAGTTGGTGGTTGTGCTTCAATTCTGACTCATTCAGAGCGCTGCTTTATCGGCGAAATTCGATACTTGCTCCAGTTCATGCATTGCAAGAAGATAACCAAATGACAAAACAAATTTGGCGTGCTTCAACTGTGATTCACCCTGTGCATTATTTGGCGGTGAAGTTAGATCCTTGTGCGAGTTGGTACATTGAAGGGCGGCAAATGGACGACAAAGCTGTTGCTTGCTCTGCTTCAATTCCGACTAATTTTCAGCGCTGCTTTATCGGCGAAGTTCGATACTTGCTCGAGTTCACGCATTGCAAGAAGATAACCGAATGACGAAGCAAATTTGGTGTGCTTCAACTGTGATTCACCCTCTGCGTTACTTTGCCGGTGAAGTTGGATCCTTGCCCGAGTTGCTAGATTGAAGGGGGGCAAATGGACGACAAAGCAGTTGGTTGCTCTGCTTCAATTCCGACTCATTCACAGCGCTGCTTTATCGGGGAAGTTCGATACTTGCGCGAGTTCATGACTTGCATGAAGCTAAACGAATAACGAACAAGTTTGGTGTGCTTCAATTGTGACTCACCCTCTGCGCTATTTTGCCAGTGAAGTTAGATCGTTGCGTGAGTTGCTACATTCAAGGGAGCAAGTGGACGACAAAGCACTTGCTTGTTCTGCTTCAATTCTGGCTCATTCTCAGCGCTGCTTTATCGGCGAAGTTCGATACTTGCTCGAGTTCACAAATTGCAAGAAGATAGCCAAATGACAAAACAAGTTTGGTGAGCTTCAACTGTGATTCACCCTCTGCGTTACTTTGCCGGTGAAGTTGGATCCTTGCGCGAGTTGCTAGATTGAAGGGGGGCAAATGGACGACAAAGCAGTTGGTTGCTCTGCTTCAATTCCGACTCATTCTCAACGCTGCTTCGTCGGCGAAGTTCGATACTTGCTCGAGTTCATGCATTGCAAGAAGATAACCGAATGAGAAAACAAATTTGGTGTGCTTCAATTGTGATTCACCCTCTGCACTATTATGCCAGTGAAGTTAGATCCTTGCGCGAGTTGCTACATTGCAGGGGGGTGGGGCAAAAGGACGACAAAGCAGTTGCTGCCAATTCTGCTTCAATTCTGGCTCATTCTCAGTGGTGCTTTTTCCGCGAAGTTGGATACTTGCTGGAGTTCACACATTGCAAGAATATAACCGAATGACAAAACAAATTTGGCGTGCTTTAACTCTGATTCACCCTCTGCGTTATTTGGCAGTGAAGTTATATCCTTGTGCGAGTTGCTACATTGAAGGGGGGTAATGGACGACAAAGCTGTTGCTTGCTCTGCTTCAATTCCGAATCATTCTCAGCACTGCTTTATCGGGGAAGTTCGATACTTGTGCGAGTTCATGACTTGCATGAGGATAAACGAATAACAAACAAGTTTGGTGTGCTTCAATTGTGACCCACCCTCTGCGCTATTTTGCCAATGAAGTTAGATCGTTGCGCGAGTTGCTACATTCAAGGGGGCAAGTGGACGACAAGGCAGTTGCTTGTTCTGCTTCAATTCTGGCTCATTCTCAGCGCTGCTTTATCGGCGAAGTTCGATACTTCCTGGAGTTCATGCATTGCAAGAAGATAATCGAATGACAAAACGAATTTGGTGTGCTTCAATTGTGATTCACCCTCTGCACTATTTTCCAGTGAAGTTAGATCCTTGCGCGAGTTGCTACATTGAAGGGTGGCAAGTGGGCGAGAAAGCAGTTGGTGGTTGTGGTTCAGTTCTGACTCATTCTCGGCGCTGCTTTATCGGCGAAGTTCGATACTTGCTCCAGTACATGCATTGCAAGAAGATAAGAATGAGAAAACAAATTTTGCGTGGTTCAACTGTGATTCACCCTCTGCGTTATTTGCCGATGAAGTTAGATCCTGGCGCGAGTTGCTACATTGAAGGGGGGAATATGGACGACAAAGCTGTTGCTTGCTCTGCTTCAATTCCGACTCATTCTCAGCGCTGGTTTATCGGGGAAGTTCGATACTTGCGCGAGTTCATGACTTGCACGAAGATAAACGAATGACAAAACAAATTTGGTGTAGTTCAATTGTGACTGAGCTTCTTCGCTATTTCGCCAGTGAAGTTAGATTCTTGCGCGAGTTGCTACATTGAAAGGTGGCAAGTGGGCGACAAAGCAGTTGGTGGTTGTGCTTCAATTCTGACTCATTCAGAGCGCTGCTTTATCGGCGAAATTCGATACTTGCTCCAGTTCATGCATTGCAAGAAGATAACCAAATGACAAAACAAATTTGGCGTGCTTCAACTGTGATTCACCCTGTGCATTATTTGGCGGTGAAGTTAGATCCTTGTGCGAGTTGGTACATTGAAGGGCGGCAAATGGACGACAAATCTGTTGCTTGCTCTGCTTCAATTCCGACTAATTTTCAGCGCTGCTTTATCGGCGAAGTTCGATACTTGCTCGAGTTCACGCATTGCAAGAAGATAACCGAATGACGAAGCAAATTTGGTGTGCTTCAACTGTGATTCACCCTCTGCGTTACTTTGCCGGTGAAGTTGGATCCTTGCCCGAGTTGCTAGATTGAAGGGGGGCAAATGGACGACAAAGCAGTTGGTTGCTCTGCTTCAATTCCGACTCATTCACAGCGCTGCTTTATCGGGGAAGTTCGATACTTGCGCGAGTTCATGACTTGCATGAAGCTAAACGAATAACGAACAAGTTTGGTGTGCTTCAATTGTGACTCACCCTCTGCGCTATTTTGCCAGTGAAGTTAGATCGTTGCGTGAGTTGCTACATTCAAGGGAGCAAGTGGACGACAAAGCACTTGCTTGTTCTGCTTCAATTCTGGCTCATTCTCAGCGCTGCTTTATCGGCGAAGTTCGATACTTGCTCGAGTTCACAAATTGCAAGAAGATAGCCAAATGACAACACAAGTTTGGTGAGCTTCAACTGTGATTCACCCTCTGCGTTACTTTGCCGGTGAAGTTGGATCCTTGCGCGAGTTGCTAGATTGAAGGGGGGCAAATGGACGACAAAGCAGTTGGTTGCTCTGCTTCAATTCCGACTCATTCTCAACGCTGCTTCGTCGGCGAAGTTCGATACTTGCGCGAGTTAGTGAATCGCAAGAAGATAAACAAATGACAAAACAAATTTGGTGTGCCTCAATTGAGATTCACTCTCTGCGTTATGTTGCCAGTGAAGTTAGATCCTTGCGCAAGTTGCTACATATAGGTGGGGGGGGAGGCAAATGGACGAGGAAACAGTGGCTTATTCTGTGTACTGAGTGCTTCTGGGTACTACAGCAGCAAAAGGAGAGCGAAACCAAAAATCGGTGCTTGAGGGAGTTCACCGCTGGATCCGGTAGCATCGGCGCAGATGGGTGCTTTTCTCAGTCGAGCGCTGGCTCTCGTCAGGAGAGGACGTGCGGTCGGTTGCTCCGCTATTACTGCGCCATATCAGTTGCAGCCTGGTTGTTGACGGGAGTGGACGCTCCGTCGCTGTGAGGGAAGATGAGTGATATGCCGTAATGGTTAGTTCTTTTCCCCAATGTGTCTGGTCTTGGTGTATTTTCCCCTAGCTCAGCGCTCGCCTTAATCCTTTTCCCTGCATGACTGGACTTGTTTAGTAGTGACTTTCTTGCAGTTACCTCCATTGAGTTTCGTTGCATTGGGCGGCCTAAGCCTTTTCTCCATGCTATCACATGTTTAGTGGTATTCATTTTTACCAGTGATGGCCAGTAGTTAACTACACGTAGTTAAACTACTAGTTAAACTACCTGATTGAAGTACAAAAGTAGTTATTGACTACTTGCAGAAATGTAGTGGAAACTACTAGTTAAACTACTATTGAGTAGTTAGCTACAGTAGTTAGGTTACTGCAGGCGTAAACTACTTCCGATTTTGCCGCAAGCTTTACGACACGATTGTGCTTCCGACTTTTACCTTGAGCTACTGGTTAGATGAGAATGGAGATGCCGAGCAATTGTGCTGTGCATGTGTACTAAATCTTCACTTTTAATGGTTGTATAGTGAAGCCTCATTTGTTGTGAAATAATTCTGTAACTTAGTTTATAACGTAGGCGCAGAAAGAATCCCACCGCAAGCTTTGTATTTGACGATCGTAGCGGCCTGCGTAATACCTTGGTTACCGTTCTGGTGTGCACATAACTGCATAGGATGGTTACATGATCGATCATCGTGGCTGAGCAAAAATATTTTATGGTCCACAGTGGCGCAATCAGCAGCCACCACAATATTTGTGCATGGCGCATTGATCTGTAACGAGGAGCCTTTTCTTTTGTACATGGTCCGTCAGATGTTGTACGTACCTTTATAGCAGAAGCTTTCACTCCGCAACAAAAAATATTTCCGCAACAAGCTCTTTTGTCAGCACGTAATATACAAAGGACAGGCAGTGGACTTTACGACAGTATGTGAATTAAGCGACGTAGTTAAAATACATTGCAGTAGCTAAAGAAGTAGTTTTAACTACTCCCCTGAAAAGTAGTTGGACTACTGGTTAAACTACTCCATCGCAAAGTAGTTAGTAGTTATAGGCCATCACTGATTTTTACCCTGTTGCTAGGATTTTCGTGGTTGTCACCTTGTGTTAGCTGTTCAATTTCGTAGCGGTGTGCAGCAGTTAGGCCTAAGCTATCCGATGCCTAGTTCTGCACTGGTCTTAAGCCTTCTCTGCATGCTCTGCATGACTTGTTTAGCAATGTCTGTCTTGTGTTTTTGCATATTCTTTGTTACGCTGTGTTCGCACTGCGATTAGACCTAAGCACTCGTCTTAATCCGTTTCCCTGATGTTTTATACACGGTCTCAGATAATTTGTTTAATAGTGAGCATTTGTTTAGCAGTGTCTTTCTTGTTGCAATTTTTACTGCTGCTAGTATTTCATCATTTTTCTGTCTGGGAACAATGGCGCCATCTGGTGTGATGCCTTGCAACCAGGTAGCCACCTATTATCAACCTCTGCAACTACCAGCCGCCAACGAGCAACATGGCAGTCTGCGGTCAGCCGCCCGTTCCAGAGCAATTTCTTCAAGCTGGCATTGTTGATTTTCAAATAAATTGTTTGTCTTCACTCTATTTCTGTCTATTTGTTATTTGTTATGACCACGTATCCGGAAACATTCAGGTTGGTCTAGACACGAGTTAGATGCTCCCCACTTAGTTGGTGACTCACTGCATGGTCCTAATTACTGTGGGGGTCCTAATTGCTAATTAATTGCCAATTTAATGGTATCCAGGCCCCTTGTGTGTGTCCGGATACTCGTGGTTATTCCTTACTACTCAGGTGTCTCCACATATCTCAGGTGACTTCAGGCAGAGCCATTTATAGGGAGAGTTTGGCCATTCTTTGATCTTTTGCCGCCTCATGGGAGGAGCTTATTTTGACGTCAGAGTCGTCGTTGCGCCGCCCAAAAAGCCTGAATCCGAGCGGAATCCGCTTATCAGCCATCTAGTCCGCGCCATATTGATGCTGACCGCCAGCTGGTCGACACCTTCGCGGCCATGTTGAATGTAATCTACAGGAATAACCGGCTTATGACCCACTGGCGTAAGTGATAAGGGGGGCTTTGTTGCCGAACAGAAATAGTTCAAGGACGAAAGGCTTTCCAAGCAAGAAGTACGCACGTGTCTTCTCTCCTTGGATTGTAAACCACGATCAGCATCAATATGGCGTCTGCGACCGGTTGACGACTGGATAAGAATAGAGCACGGGAGGTCGTTCGGCCGTGACGTCCCATGACGCGCTTTAAGTTAGGCTCCTCCCAATGGCCAAACTCTCTCTATAAACGGCTCTGACTTCAGGTGGTCTGTCACAGACCTTCATGTATAATTGCATAGTACTGAGCTTGTTTGTTAGACCTCGAAGTCCGCTGCCACGAGATTTTTGTTTTTGTGGCGTAAAATAGTAGGCGGGCCGTGGTCTAATGACATCATTGGCTGTCCCCTTTTGTCAAATTCCCTAGCTATTACATGGGCCCTCTCTGTCACGACTAGCCTGAGATACGTGACCCACAGTTTTGGGAAGATTGAGCCGATTGAGCTACAGTAGGCGGGTATAAATCCAGTGAAACCGGTAAGGAAGTATGAAGGGAATTGCCTCAGAACGAGGGTCACCGATATTTCGAACAGAGACTGGTCTTCTTCTGGGCACATTCGTCATCATCGGCATGTATTTAAACGGTTAGGAATGACGTGTTAATGGTTCATGCGAATTGTGGCTCAACAGCCCGGGTGGAAGAAAGGGTCCGTTCAGGCTTTTACAGCCGGAGTGAATGGCCGCTTTGTTAAAGTGTGGAGGGGACTATGTGAATGAAGTGAATACTTCATTCACCTAATCCCCTCCGCACTCATGCACATAGTTCATATGAATGAATGTAATGAATGAATGAAACTCTTCCGGTCGGAAGAGTTTCCAGCGCACAGGGCCGGTGGGAGAAATTACGGGCCCCGGGGATGAGTGCTGCCTGGCCCGTCCTCACGTAGCGGCTTCGCCTGGCGCTGGGGGCCGTCGTGACCGTGGGGCCCTGCGTCGGGCGGACCCCTGAAGATTCCCGAGCTCCGCGGCTCCATCCCCGGCTGACCGCCCCTCTCTCCGGCAACTGTATATGCGAGTTGGGGGATGCGAGATAGGAAAGCAGCAATACACGTCTTAAAACATGTTTAGCAACAATTAACGAGTTCGAGCTGGAGTGCAGTTTGTACGATCGCTTGTGGTTTGAGAGAGATTTGACAAAGGTGGACATAGCAACCATGTCGAGGTTTCGAGCTCACACCTCTCCAACGACCTGAACACGTTGAAAGAGTTGCGGCTGCCCGTTA
Organism: Ornithodoros turicata; assembly: GCF_037126465.1. Lineage (NCBI taxonomy): Eukaryota > Metazoa > Arthropoda > Arachnida > Ixodida > Argasidae > Ornithodoros > Ornithodoros turicata. The sequence continues at coordinate 3,528,228 of NW_026999400.1, read as the reverse complement.
TGTGCAACCAGTCGTTGAATCGCAGGAAGCGATCGACTCTGTCGAAAACCAAAGGCTTCATTTAGCCGCCAAGTCATGCGCGTGACCACATCTCGATCCGCTGAGTGAGCGGCTGATATCACCGCGGCTGACGTACATGCACACCTGTCGGTTACGTCACGAGGACAGCTACGCTGAATACCTGCCGACCATATGTGCAATTGCTTCAAGAAAGTTTCACCAATTGCAAAATGAGGGATGACTACTCCCCTCTATGGAACATTATGCACGATAAAAAGGCAGCATCTTGATCACACTATTCTTCGTCAGAGAAGGAAGGAAGTCGAAACATACCAAGAAGCTCCTGCCTGCACAAAAAGTAACAAAACGAAACATGAATAATGTTTACTGTGTTCAGCAAAATAATTTGAGAAGTCTCGAATGCTGCCGCCCCTGTGGTGACCACGGCAAGAGTTCCGTGTATCGGACGGCAGATAACAAAATGTTTGCGCTGCTTGCGTTTTACAGACCTGCAAATACCTCTAGTAAATGTCAGGGAAATTTCATGTGCAAGTTGGTTCTTTACGCGCCTCATCCAAAATATGTTTCCGTCAGTATCCAACGTTAAAGCACGACTACAAGTTTGCTTCGCATGAGGTTTCCACAGGTGGCTTTCCGTCGCTACTCAGTATCATTGAAGGCGGATTCCTATCATAAGAAAGAGGGCTGAACAAAATGTTAAGACGACAAAGCTACCAACTACAAGAAGAGTCATTAATTTCCGTATAGTTGAACTGCATGTTTATTTACCAAATTTCCCATTTGTGCGCATAATCGTAGAGTATTCAAGCGTAGAACATCGCATCGACACAACGGGAACTTCGAAGAGATAAGGCTCGAAAGGAACGCAAGCGCCGCGTCGCAGACGCAGAAAATTCGCGGATTTATTGTCGCCACTAGCGAGCCGAGTTCGGTCTCTTTACTTCTTCTCCGTGGGCCGTTCCCATGGAAGCGTCCCGCCATGATCCGCGTGGAAGCCTGTGATAGCCCGCAGGTTTTCTTTGTTTTAAATCGTCTGCGCCGAATTGCCGAAGTGCTCGAACTCCTGACCGACGCATATCCACGGTTAAGGCTAGCCCTTTGGCGCCAGGACTGGGAGGTGACCAGCTGGATGCTCAACTTTTCGTTATTCCATACCGCGCTATAAATGCATCGCTTCCCTGTGCAAGGACAAAAAATAGCCGGAGCTCTTTGGCTGCATGTAGAGTGTATGTTGTGTGATTTTTTTTTGTGAATGATGTGTGTATGCAGTGTATGCGATTCGGCACGAGCTCCCGCGCGACGTCCAATCGCGAGGTTCATTTTGTAAAGATGGCGTAGAGGAGAGTCCTGCTGATAGGCGATGATGGAATGTCCCGGAGGACCGGAGAGCTTCTCAAGCTGTGGCTTTACTCCAGGACGTTGCTGATAGAACGGGCTGACTTTTGCCAGGGCGCGCGGTAGTATAGTGGCGCGTCGTCGTCGTCCACGGGTCGCCACATCACTCCCCCCTAAGACGCGGAGCGGTGTTTGCTGTTCAGGTACGTGTCGGTACCATCAGGGGGACAATGAGGACGACACGTGGATGAGGTACAGCTGGCCACACAACTTGTTATCTAAGTAGATGCAGCAGCAGAATGGTGGGGTGGACAAGTACACTGTGAGTCGGTCGTGTTCCAGTGAAGAGCGTGCATGAAGTCGAGGACGAGTGAGCGACAGTACCGCGACTGGTACGTGAGCATAAACTCTGAATGAGTGGTGTCGCCAGAGAAGTGCCGGGGAGGACCATCGCGAAGTAGATGGAAGCTGGGAATGGAGCTCACAGTGGCCTCCCTGTGGGTCCCCACTGGAGCAGCGGTCCCGGTGCCCCTTGTCCGCCAGTGGGTGGTTGGCTGCTGGCTTTGCCACGATGACGACGAATGGGCAAGACCTGGTGGGAAGGTAGCGCGGACTGGGTTCGTGGACCGCTAGCGTAGGAGATGCGTGTGGTGTGATCGACAGCGGCGTACCGCTACTAGTTTAGGAGCGGGGGGTTTCGATAAGGCGCCGCTAGTTGATGCCCGAAGAAGACCATCGCGAAGCGTGAGGTGGCGTGAGGAGGCGCAGTGAAGGTGGCCGAGGCGGCATCGAAGCAGCACCGTGAAATGCCAGGTCGTTGAATGAGCTTGTAGCGTCACCGCTTAGCGGGTCCTCGGGGGAACTATAGGCACCGTACCTTCAGTGATGAACTCTGGGGTAGTTGTCTGAGATCGATGCAACATTTGGGATGGTGAGGGGTCAAATTTTCTACCGGACCATGATAGTCGATGTCAGGATCACCAAGTCTCGCTTTTTTTGCACGAAATACCCTAATTAAAGAGTTATAATTAATTAATTTTAGGTAATTATTCACCAGTTTAATACTCACTTCGAGAGGATGTCCGCCTGGCTGAACTGCAAAAACGGTATCTATGCTGCTTTAATACTTTTTTTTCTTCTACAAAATCTGTAAAAGATTTTTTTAAAAAACATCGTGTATTATGGGCACTGACTCTGTAAACGAGTTTGACACAGATTACGTGAAATTGACTACCTCAAGTCCGCGTTAGTTTCGGAATTCTTTGATAGATACAAGTATGATGACGCCATTTGATGTTGATGTCGATGGTGGCGTTGTGGATGACTGAGATTGCACTCCCTCCACACGTCGTCAATTTTTGGTAAATTATTTCAGACTATTTTCCATCTCTGTCTTGATACACTATACTGTCATTTGGACACTCACTTTTTGCGGTAATATGGCATTCATTTCATCAACACATCGATTTCAATGTCTACTCTCACCTAATAGTCTTTCGCACAGTGGTCGCCGATTGTCTCTGTTCCGCATAGTTTACAGCAAGAAGAAGAAGCACAGCAAAGACACGAGAACCATGCACAGCAGAGGCTAGGGAGAACGAAACTTGGATCCGTCGTGCAGACGAGTACGCTGATTATGAGTCACCCGGAGCCCACGCAGGATGCTTCCGAACCATCTTCGACGATGCAGTCCAGCGATGCTGTTCATCAGATGAATCAAATGGGCTACCGCTGCGTGCAATTTCTCCCAAACGACAGGAACATCGTCGTGTCGCCATACACTATCGCAAATATGCTAGTTTTACTACATAAGGTAAGTTCATTGTCACGCTCACCGTTTCCAAATGCACGTCATTCGTAATGTAAACCATGTGTAGTGCAATTGAACCTCTGTATGCAATAAGGGGATAAGTCGAATTATCCCCTTTTTAGTATTTTTGTTGCAATGACGTCTACATACCAGTATGTACCTGTCAAAGAAAATTTAGGACTGTATTGCAATCTATTGAGTCGCTATAGGAGGATAAGAAACGGGAAATGCATGCGTGTCAGTGGGATGGACAGCCAGATCAGGCCCCTTTTCTACACACGCATACAAATGGTGTAGCTTAAATTTTGCTACGATGCGGAAGTGATCTTCGACTTCCACTCGAAAACCATGTTCTTCCTACCTCACGTGACCGTGTCAGCAGTGCTACTGAGCGTTGTTATCTGGAAAACGTGTGCACAATGCTAATAAGTCATATTTTGCTGGCCATAAAGAACATGATTTTCAAGATTGTGCTTGTTTAGCAGCATGATAATCTCGATCTAGGCTGCTGCACTGCACAAAGGTAACTTCGCCCGTCTTGGCGACACCATGAAAGTCACACTCTGTTTTTTCCTGCAGGTAAACCCTGTGCGTGCGGTGTTATACAGAAAAAGGGGATATGTCATGCTCCTGGGTTTTGTTCAATTTCTGCTAAGTCACACACCCAGAAACGATGCTAACGAGACATGCATGTAGAGTAGACACATGCATATATGTTGCACATTTTGTATTTGCGTTATTCTAGGGAACTCATCTGTAATTATTTTACTAAATATTCACTTGCAGTTTTCTCGGTTTGGGATTTTTCGACTTATCCCCTTATTGCACACAGAGGCTCAATTTCGCGTTTGGGTTTGGGGTTAATGGGCATTGTAGCTACTAGGTTTCTCGCGCTGGACAACTGGATCGAGAATCGTAATTACGTGCATAGTTGTACTATAGGATAGGTTATTGTTTGAGGTGAGGAGGAAGTAGGTTGGCAGCTCGGAAAATTTACGATAGGAAGAAGTAAGAAACGAGGACCGAGCGTTGCATGTGTCGCAACGTGCAAAGTGCCGCCGAACAACCACCTTTTCCTCCGTATGTGCCTCGAGCAAGTTGCATATCATCAATACGAACTAAGGCTACAACAGTCCCCGGCCTACTTCCTCACTTCTAAGCCAGACTGCACCGTAGCAGCACCGGTGTCTCCTAACACGTGAACCTTTTATCCACTTATACCCACCACCGCACGAGGGTCAGTTTTCTACGACCTAGGCAGTACCAGGATCGTGATGCAATCTTGTTGAAATCCACCTTTTACTCCAATTATACCCCGTATATGCGTCCACCTTCATGCTGTTGCCACAGCCGCCTCAATGCGTAAAAGGCAGGCTGTTCTAGCTTGATTTTCGTAGTGTTGCCTTGTATGTGCTTGGTGCTCCATCGCAATGCAACCATACTTTTTCTTACGTTCATTTCAGCTCTTGTCTACATATGAAGGCGTATACGGCAAGGTGGGGCAAGATGAGACAAGGGGTAGAACGCGACATTTTTTGCTCGACGACGCCCGTCTCAGAGACGCGTTGCTTCATAGACTTCAAACTTGACTCATAAGTGGCTCTGTGACCGCGTTGAAGAGAGAGAGAGAGAGAGAGAGAAATGAAAAAAAATCGGTTACTTCTGCCTGGAATGTAAAGACCCGCAACAAAGGCGCGATTTTCTGTAGTCCTTAATCTTGTCATCTGTGCAGCAGCGTTTCGGAGGCTTATTCTTTCAATGTAAGCCCACATCCTATTTCTTTATTCAATTATCTAGATATATGCAAAATATGGGCAATATTGGTTATCCGGTGTTGAACAGAAAAATGCATCAAATGATATGCGCGGGGCATGACGCGACAATTTAATATAATTCAAGTTTAATGCAACTTAAATGTAACGTAGTTTAGACACGAATATGTCAACTATTAGGTGGCTTTGTGCTTGTTCCTCAGAGATTCATTTTTTGCATATTGCCTAGGATTTTCCAGCAAATTTTCTGTTTCCTAGGTTATATCCAAAGCAGAAGCGCGCGCAAAAGCGAGCCGCCAGCGACACATCAGACTGGTGGTTCCCTTGTCTGTAAAGGACCGTGGAGCAAAGTAGGACCTCTGTGTGGTTTTATTGCACATCATATGGGCGGTGGGCTCAAGGGGGTTGTGTAGGGTCCCACGGGCTTTACTTTGTCTGCTTGGATTGCAAAAACTTTTTTCTACAGTTCACTAGCACTGCGTGTCTCATCTTACCCCACACGATGTCCCGTCTTGCCCTGAGGGTTGGGCAAGAGGAGACAATTTGCATTCCTGTTCCGTGTTATTAGAACAGCTACGCCCGTTCTGCATTTACAAGTCGGAAGCTCTAGACCCCTGAGAATGTGCCTATGGCTAGTTTTTTTTTCCCTCTCTCTTTTTGACACGAAAAATAAAAAAAATCATATTCAATTGCAAATTTCTGTCTCATCTTGCCCCAACCCTACAACAAAGAGCAACACTGGCGTCATATGACTGACTAGCTTACAAAAAGTGAACTAACAACAACAACAACTTTATTTTCGGCCTTGGAGAGTGGGGAGTTTCATCGCAACAGGCGATACTCGACCCCATTGCTTGGTAGAACTAACTATCTCCTACAAACTACGCAAAATTGTAATCTCCTCACGTGTAGGGATCGGCCGGTGACACAAGGGCGATGCTGGAGAAGGCAACCAATTGCGGCAATCTGGACAGGGATCTCAGCCCCATCTTCCGTCGTCTGTCTGCAGAGCTGTTTAACGATCCAGAGGGCACACACGACTTCGACCTTGCCACTGTTGTCATGGTTGGGTGTGAATGCGTGACAACACCGGAAGTCTCCAGCTACCTCGTGGAAAACTTGAATGGACGAACGGAATGCGTCCCGAAAGAAAATTTCCGTGAAAAGGTATGGACAATTCCATGCCGTCCACGGAGGTCCACGGAAGTCGGAAGGTGAAGTCTGACATCTCCCCATGGTCTCAGGCTGCAGGGGCACCGCCCGTTCCTTTTCATGCACTGAGATCGGGTACGGTGTGTGGTACCTTAAATGGGAATGCATTTCTTTAATGCACTTTAGGCGCCTCGGTGTCCGCCTCGCGTCACACTTCTCTCCCTCCTTTGCTTCTGTTTCGCGGCTCCGGTTCAGTAGGGAGATGGATTCACACCAGGGCTCGGAGCCGTTATTTTGGGGGTTCGGCTCGAGTTTCGGTTCAAGGTTATCGGTTCGGTTCGGGTTCAGCGCAATCAAAATAACAGTTTGAACCGATATTAATCGGTTCGAACCGGCTTACGTGTACTCTGCTAATCAGTGTACCACATGTGAGAGGTAATATCAGGTTCCGGCGATGGCTTGCTCCTCCTTCCTTCCTCATACTCCCTCGCCTACTTCGTAGGTATACAAAGAACCATGCAGTTCACAGCACATCATTCTTTGCTGTACCGAAAAGTGCTGCGACATGACGTACAGCATAATATTGAACTCTACTGCAAACGGCTATCGCCAATTTCTAAAGAGAAAAAAGAGAAGAAAGCGGTCACGTGGTAGATAGCAGCGTCCCAATGTCCCACGCGCAGGCCGGCACGCTGCTCCCCGTTGAAAAGATGGCGAGAGGCCGCTCCCGTGTTTCCTTCCTCCATGCTCTGGACCACACGCGAACCTCTTTCCCGTGGTCGCTGGAGGTCTGCGTTGCTTGTGGATATCACTGTGAACTATTAAAATTTACGTCGCCTTCACACTGCAACGCTGAATGAAAGGAAGCAGCCGAGACAACAATACAAAGTGTAGCCGTCGTGTAGCACATGTCTTTTTTTTTTTTTTACACCTCGAGTCACAAAAATGTACAGGGATGTCGTGAAGGTGAGGCTGCAGGAGGTGCATGGACTCACCACTTCGTGGTTATCAGTTTGTCCGCTCTATGAATGCGGCAAGATTCCGAGCGATGCAGGGAGCTGGTGCGGAACCTGCGCAACAATAGACTTGGAAGGTATAGGCGTTTTTACCGACTGGCGAACCGGTTGCCGCATCATATTTTTCGGTTCAGTTTCGGTTTGTTCAAGGAGAGGGATTTTTTTTTCGGTTTTCGGTTCCGGTTGAGTTCCGGTTTCGACCCCTGTTTCACACGAACGTGACGTTTTTCGCGTCCGTGAGCCGACTTCGCTTTTTTTTTCTCAGATCATCCGTGTGCTCACCGTGTTCAAGACGTGTGCCTATGTTTTCACTTTTCACAGGCTTCACTCGGGTTCACGGTACAGGCCATAGAGACGGACCTTACCGTTCTGCAGGAACAGCATAAACTGGTATCTAGGCCTATAGGGGGCATGCAGTAAAGTTTCCATATTGTTGCTGAGCGCTATAAAGACGAGGACATAAGAGGGGACACACGCAACACATGCGCGAACTTCCAACACTTTAATGAAACGTGTCGCATCAGCTGCTTAAACACTCCTGGCCACCTGCCGGTTGTTTTTCCTACTCTTACACGTGTCGAGGTATGTTAGCTCCCTATCAGATAATGCAATGGAAGGAACACTGACACAGGCCTGACCCAAATCCTAAATTGTTTGGGCCTGTATAGCCTCTCGAATGGTCTCATAGGAACAAGCCCAAATTTCGTCACTCTGCCAGTAAAGTTTCGGAGCGGAGAAAGTGCTCAGGCACTAAGCGGTCGTGTAGCTTCCGCAAACGAACACTCACGAACGGGGAGCGGCCGTGCTTTGTCCACAAGAATCATCCACGTTTCGTGTGCTTCTCTTATCTGTTTTTTTTTTTTTTTCTTCTTCTGAATGGCAGTGAAGTCTGTAGTGATGAAAAGGCAATGCAGGAAGCGATCGAAGAGTTAAAATTCTTCCACTTTGGCGAAGTGTTCGAACAGTGTTCGAAGCATCACCTAGAGAAGCGCACGTCCCTTACTGCCTGCCCAATGATGCAAAGGCGGCCGTTCACGCAAACGTGCGGAGGTGGCAGTTTCCTAGGTTGGAAACACGGACAGTCAGAGCAGTGACAACATTTGCCTACCCCGTAAGTGTACGGTGCCGTGTGTTCGGTGCATACGTTGCTCTACAGTTCTTTGCGGAGATAAGCGTCCTGGATGGGCGCATGCTGTGCAGGCTGTGTTATTGCTCGATAAGTCAGTGGTTATCGAAAGACGCCGTGCCAGTTAGCGTTGGTACAGTCTCTTTTGGATGTCATGTCATCTCTCTCCACCTGTCAGACGCCACCGGTTGTAATCTGCAATCTGTGTGTAGGGAGACGGCGTCATGACCAATACTGCTGATATCGCATCGAGGTAGCTATCACCGACCTAGGAAACTAGCGCCGCTATTGTAGACGACCTGTGCCTGTATGTTCCGGGATCATTGGGCAGGCATGTAGTATATGAGACTATGCCCCTACCTTGTAAGGTCGCTGTCCTTGAGGCTGGCCTACACTGTTAAAACAGAACTTCACCACATAGAACGCTCCTAGCCAACCATCATAGCGAATGATATCGTTAGGTGTCATGATTTGTTCAAAACAGGGGGAGGCGCCTATGTGGGACAAGATGATATGTCCCAGATAGGTGCCTCCTTCCATTTTCAACAAATCAATGCACAGAATGATATCGTTCGGAATGATGGTTGGCTAGGAGCGTGCTATGTGGTGAAGTTATGTTTTAGCCAGTGTACATCTCTTCTCCTTCTTCATTTATCTCGTATTTTTATCAGCATCAGCGTACACACTGGGCGCACCTACACGGTGAGCCCTGTGCGTGAATAACAGGCCAGAATAGGACACCACGAGAATTTCTCGGCACGGATAAATGGTCCGTGAACAAACGTGCTTGCCCAAGTGGCACAATGTACTGAAAGTCGAGTGCAATAGGGGTGGACGGTATGTGTCTTATCAATGTTCTTTAGTTTCACGAGCCTGTTCAAGGCCTTCCACCTACCCGTCCACCCCTATTGCACTCGACTTTCAGTACATTGTGCTGCTTGCGTGTGTGTTTGGGGTTTCCTACGCTGTTCATGTATACAAACCATAATGAACGGCGATAGGAAAGGAAACTGAAGAACAAGATCATTGTTTTCTTACATGTGGCCATCCGACTGTTCGAAGCTTGCTCAGTGTATGTTCGCATTTGCACGTGGTTTGCCTCAGGCCAGCGAGCGGCTTCGACTCTGGGCACGGCACGCGACAAGAGGCGAGGTTGACCGCATCATCGATGTGGAATGTGGTCCCGATGAACCTGTCGTGGTGGCTTCTGCGCTCAACTTTCGTGGTCGCCATTGCGCACGGTCCAGCCCTAGGCGTACTCTGGTGCAGCCCTTCCGCAACTTCCAGGGGGACATCAACCCGGTGGCCATGATGACGACACGCGGAGTCTACAACTATGTGTATTTACGAGAACTACGTGCTCAAGCGGTACGGGTCTCTTACGATGCCGACTTATCCATGTTGTTCCTGCTTCCTTCGCAACCGCGACAAATTTTGCAACTGGAGAAGGATGTAAACCCTCAGAAGCTCAACTGGCTCTTGGGACAGATGCGCGGCATGGTTGTTGACCTCAGTCTGCCCCGTTTCTCTGTGGAACAGCTAACGAGTCTCAAACTGTTCTTCATCGGCCTTGGGTTAGGTAAGTGCACGGGTCATTTATGGTCGGCTGCTTCGTGATACATGCAGTTGTAGAGGAGGTGCGTGGTGTTCCTCGACATGGAACCTAAATACACAGTACTTCGTAAATCCACGTTAATATCAACGGTACATGTCAATGGTGCTGTCTTGCAGGCAGGTGAGGAAAGAGTTCACCTTGCTTATAGCATTTGACACGTTTTGGCACGTTTGGGTTGTGCTTATGGAGTTTTAGAAAAGTTTCTTTTAGCTCATAACGTCAGAACCTTATTGATACGGCAAACAGACTGTACGAAGACGAACGTTTTCTATAAAGATCCTGCGATTTGTGTACGCTGGAGTTAGTAGGTCAACTTCAAGGCTCATACGTATCTACGAAGGACTTCCATAAGCTCACGGCCTCACACAGGAGTATAGTGCGCGCACAGACACGAAACTTCAGCATAGGACACAGGCACTCTTCAAGATGCCACCAGAAAACGACGCATGCGCGCTACCCGGTTTTCCTGTGGTATCCGCTGGCACGTGGCGATCCACGAAGTTTATCTAAAATGATGAAAGTGAAGGCCCGCGCGGTCATTGAATACTTGCACGGGCACTCCGGCAGGCATTCATCAAGACATTGTGGCGACGTTCTGGGAGGATGCCCCATCATACAACGAATCAACCCAACCGAATCAATGAATAAATGAATCAATCAATCTGCAGCACGGCGTAGGAGTGGGTCGCGCTATTGAAAGGAACGCGGGACAGCCTTGAAGAATACCCCCGTCCAGGCTGGCCTGTGGAGGGGATCGCTCAAGAATACATTCCTATATGGTGTGCACGGATGCAGATCACCGGGTCGACATCGCTTAGATCACAAACATGTAAAAAAGGAAGTTCCGCGCATCTTGGCCTGGAGAACTCTGCCAAATGGGTCCCAAGATTTCTTATGTATATGGTCAAAACCGCATGTGCTGCGCCACATCCAGTGACAATCTTCAGCTGTTCAAGGAGATTTAAAGGAGATACCGCGGTCTTCCGTGTCCAGTTTTTGTCTGTGGACGAAATATGGATCCACCACTTCCCAGAGGCTCGGTCTCTGCAAAGCAACGGTCAGGTTTTTGGGTATTCGGAAGGCGTGCTACACATCGATTACCTAAGAAAGGGCATACACTACTACGCGACTCTGATTTATCGCTTGCGGGACGCGGTCAATGCCACACGAACTGACACTCCGGAAGAGGGTCCAGGACAATGCGCCCCCACACCTTACTGCTGTGGCGAAGGCTGTCATCCACTCCTGCGACTTTCCTGTGGTCACCACAGAAAATACTGTCCAGATCTCACATCTGTCCCCGAGACATAAAAAAAGCGCTCTGGTGTTCACTCTACCAGTGACGATGACGTCAGTACGCTGGAGAGGTAAAAGGATTACCATACGAATTAACTACTCAGGAAGAAAGCGTTTAAGGTTATACTATGCGATTTTTCATCGATTTTTCACTTAATGATGTGTCAGATTGTATTACTTATGCGCTAGCTGGTTTATGGCTACAGTACTATTGACTCTGTTAAACTAAGAGACACTAGCAACGTGATATTTCGTAAGGTCAGATAATATGCAGCCATGTCTGCCACTGTTTAGAACAAATTACGGTTTATGTAGCACGATCTACTTTGGTGCCAGGATATGGAACTCGATATCATTCGAAGCAAGAAGCAAGCTGTGTCTAGCCTACCTATTTGAAATATTGTAATATAACACTTTTGAGTAAACTAATCATGTTTTCACAATGCTGAAGTTCGTGCGACTGTTTTTAATTGATTGCTATGTTGGGGACTATCCTACAAGGTATTATTCCGTGTATAGTGCTGCGTAAAGAGACCGCAACACAGGTTAGCTTAGCGGTCTCTCGCTTGGCTTCATTCCTGCAATTTTAATAAAATCAGCAATCTATCGTATTGTATTGGTACCATGACGCGTTTTTTGGAAGTCTAAACATCTCAGTGGCTTTCCTGTGGGGATCCTAGCACTGGAGCACCGTTGGGTAAAGTGTGTGGGCGTTGGCCGGGACTAACTTGAAAAATCAAGTCAGCTACCTCCTTCTGGGTCAAGCGGATAACGTAGTCATGGACTGTCCCGTGTAGAACATATTTCAATATCGACACACGTGCACAGTCCAGCGTCTCTCACTAGTGCCCAACGCTTTCTTGGTGCGGAGAGGGCATCTAGGTAAAAAAATTCACGTGCAGATCGCCCAACACTAGTTATAGGCTCTGTATTGGTTATGTTGCCGACAACCTCATTGAACGGATTGTACCTGTTTTAGGTGACCTGTTCAAGAAAATTCCTCAGGGGCACGACTTCCGTGGCTTACATGGTTGTCCTTCTCTGCCCGTGGGAAATGCTTTCCAATTAGTACGTGTGCTTGTGGATGAGAACGGCATCGGGTACAACCTGGGCGATTGCGTCTTTCATTGCCGCAACTTACTCGGAGTCCGCAGGCCTCCTGTGGAATTCCACGCTGCACATCCTTTCCTTTTCTACGTCATCGACTCGACTAGTGAAGCAGCCCTTATTGTGGGCCGCGTCCTTCGTCTATGAGGAGTACGCCTTGGCTTGCTAGTGGAATCTGCACTATGTGAGAACAGTGGTGCAATACTGACAGCTTTTCAGTTCTACATCGTTCTCTATGCCACTTCACAATAAATGTATTTTACTCACATGGTCTAGTTTAGACACTTGCGAGAAAGCACCTGTCTGCACCTTAATTTAGATGAATAACACTGACCAACATTGTGAACACTTCTGACATCAAAAGAGATTCATCTTTATGTACTGGATAGGGGCGGATCCAAACACTCGGTTTGGGGGAGGGCAGTTTTTGTCCCAGAGCGTAGTAGAAGAGGGGAGAGAGGGAAATCCAATGTATAAACTACTGACGTTTTGTGCCCCCCCTCCCTTGGATCCGCCACTGGTACGGACCATATATGACCGTGAAAAATATGAATCTTAGTGGTGGTTTGTAATATCTATTGTCATGATTACTAAAAATACAATCTTCCTTACGATTATAAATAGGTAGTGCATAGCCTCTGGCCATGGAACACCCCTGTCATCCCCATCAAAATAAAGCTGTTGTTGCATGCTATACGCACGACATTCACGACTTGGGCAATGCTATGATGCAGCGCAGTTCAGTAGTGAAAGTCACTCGATGCAATCAGGAAATGTGTCATGCGGTGAGACGGCAACTTTAGGTCCCCCCCCCCCTCCCGTGTGACTGAAGTAACCATGAAGTGTAAGTGCAGGTGATGGACACCGTGAATGATTTTCCCGAATTTAGCTTTTTCAGCATTTATGCTCAGCAGTTCTGAGCTCCAGCTGCTTATGAACCGAAACGTCCTGATACACTCGCGCATTTTATTACCCTCCATGAAATTTTCATAACCCTGCCCTTTTCCACCACAGTGGAGCAGAGTGCCGCCTCCTGTGTCGAAGATGATGAACTTGCGGAAAGAAAAAAAAAATTATGGGGTAACGCTATCGGAACAGCCCGTACCTTGGGTTTCATTTTCTGCTTTCTTTCATCTTTTTCCAGGACGCGAGAGGCGATAGTGGCTCTTTTACTCTCGCACATTGGGAGTGAAAGACGCGTCTCCGAAAATGCACAATTAACAAAATAAAGAAGAAAATGGTGTTCCTTCTCGAATTTTTCGCGGACGATCTATCGAACAGATTTTTGTTCTGAAAACAGTAACGGTATCAGGTGACCGAAGGGACCAGATGTTCTCATTGGGATGGCCCTGTAGATTTTATAATTAAAACGTTAATTATTGAAAGTAAATTAGGACACTGACTTAGGAGTTTGCTGGTGCCCTCTTTAGGGGGCCTCACAGCCGCGCCGCATGCTGTGACACGAGGTCACTTTATGGCTTGGTCTTTTCCGCTAACCCAGGTAGGAACTTCATGAGGTGGTTCACCATGCCGAAAAATGATCGTAGCTCCGCTACATTTCTCGGCGGTGGCAGACGACGGACAGCCTCTGCTTTCGCCGGGTGCGCGGATATACCCTCGGCATCCAGGATGTGGTCAAGGAATTCTATCCTGGTTTTCCGAAAGTTACACTTTTGTGGGTTGAGTGTTACACCCGCTTTGGCTAGCGTCCTCAGCACGGCTTCCTGGCGTCGATCGTGTTCGGCTTCGTCTTTGCCGTAGATCAGAATGTGGTCCATATGACAGGACGCGCCTTCTAAGCCTTCCAAGATGCGTAGACTATTCGGGAACTGTGGAAATCCCAGGCATCGCCCTAACACCGTGGACATCTCGGAGGTGGGATCTCGGAGATGGCGAAGGAAAGAGGCACCTGCCAGTACCCGGTGTTTGCATCAAGCTTGTTGAAGAGCTTGGCGACGCTGATATGGCATAAATTCCCCTCCGGCACTGGGATGATCAGCCTCTCGCACATGAATTCTTTGTTCAGTTCTGCGTAATCTACGCAGATACGTAGTTTCCCATCCTTCTTCTTTGCTACGACCATCGGCGCACACCAAGCTGTAGGGTGGCCGACTTGGTGGATAATACCGAGACCTTCCATCCGCTTTAAGTTTGCTTGCACACTGTGCAGTATGGAAATGGGTACCCGTCTGGGATAATTCACGGCGTGTGGCGTTGCAGCCTGATGTCGTACGCCGTATTTATATACGTCCTAACGGTCCGAACAACTGCACGCAATGGGGTCGCTTGTAGAGCTTTCTTCCACTGCGAGGATTTGCCGAAGCACGTTGAGTGACTGGATGGCCGGACGTCCGACACGCGCATGCTGTAGGTTTCGGATGACAAAAACATCCTGACGGGTTGTCCGTTCATTCCATGTTATGTCGGCTTCAAGCTGTCCCAATGTGCCAATCTTGGACCGTCCCGGTCCGTAGAGTACCTTAGTAGCCGTATCACGCATTGCAGAACGTTGGGCGGCAGAGCTGATGCCGGTACAGCTGTCACATCCGTACCTGTATCCATTTTAAACCGGACGTCGGTGACCTGGACCCGAGCTGTGATGAACCAGGGATCGGTGGTGGCCGATGTGTTACTGATCGCGCCTAGGAAGACCTCCTACAAGACGGTCTTCGGAGCTAGTCCCCGAGAGGGACCAGCACGCTTTCTGCGGGGCTGTTTCCCTGACTCGTTGGCCTTGCACGACAGGCAGACCGTTGCGAAATGTCCAAGCTTCTGGCAAAGCGTGCAGTGCTTTCCTTGTGCCGGACACTGTGCTCTTTCGTGTGACTGCGCTGACCCACACCACACACACCACCTGCAGGCGCTCCGTTGCTGAACGCTTTGTCCAGCTGAGTGACGAGGGGTGGATCGGCGAGTCAGTCGAGAGTTGTTGGTCCGCTGGCTAGGATGTTGAGGTACCGCGTTAAGCGCAGGCATGGCTGTCTAGGTAGAGAGATCATTTCTCCGAACAACAGGCTGTTGGCCCTTCACAGTTTCCGACTGGCAAGCCGCGTTGGCTGCTCTCTCCAAAGTCAGATTAGCTTCCAACTGAAGCTTCTCGCTCAAATTCTTGTCCCGGAGTCATACGACTAACCGGTCTCGGTTAAGTTCGTCCTTCAGGGATGCGAAGTCGCAGCTCTCTGCCAGACGATGTAGATCCTCGACGACCTCATATTCTAGCTGGCTGCGCTGGTTGAAGCGCGCGCGTTCGAAAATGACGTTGCGCCTCGGAATGAAGTGTTTTCTCGAAACATGACTTCAGCTTGTGGTAGTCCATCACTTCCTCATCGCCGAGTCGTTGAGAGACCATGACATCCTCCGATTCGCCTCCCATGGCGTACAGAAACGTATTGATGTGCGTGTCGACACCCTGCTTCTGGAGGCCCGATATGACGCGGTACCGCTCCCACCTCACAATCCACCGTTTCCGGTGGTGGTGGTGGTGATGGTGAAAGAACTCGCCGTTTTCGGCCTAACAGATGTGGGCAGCGTCACGACTGACGCCCTGGGGAATGTGCGTCATGGGGCTACTTCTATGGGAACTGTGTCGACATATGTCTCGGCCAACATATGTCTGTTTCCAACTCTCGGGATGGCGGACGTCGAACCTCTCAGGGAGTTCGATCACGAAGGAGTTGAAGGAGGAGGAAGTGTGCGATACCCGTCGACGTGGCAGAAGTTCCTGGAGTCGGGTCCTCGTTCGGCATGGTATGCAGAAGGGCTGCGCCAGCCAGTCGCGGCAGTATTGTAAGCTGAGACGTGGGATCAGTAACCACTGACCGCTGCCACCATGTCGTGGTCGGGCGTATACTGATAGAGGACAGAAGTGAAGGAGACGACCAGCCCGTAGAACGGCAGAACGTTTAGTGACGTTAACAGCATTGAACAGTTCGCGCTAGTCGTCGTCTATTGTGCATATACGACAGCAGGCAGGCGTCTGGCTGACCTTCCTTTTCTTTTTTCCTTAATAACCATATCCCCCTTATTCAATAAAGTATTATTATTATATTCAATTATTTCTTGTAAATGCCGTGGCAGAGTGGCGCAGCGGAAGCGCGCTGGGCTCGTAACCCGGAGGTCCGTGGATCGAAACCACGCTCTGCTATAATTTTTTTCCGTCATTGTCGTTTGTCACCTGCTGCGCGGTGGTCACCCCGTATGGGGCTCCGTATTAAGATGGTTCAGGTCCCGTATTGAGCTGGTTTAGGAACTGGTTCACGACCACATTCGTGTCGGTACCGAAATGAAAAACGAACCTGAACGAATAAAAGGAGAGAGAGCGCTATACTCGTTTGGTTGCAAGGCATCCAATAAGACACGCTGCAGGACGCAGTCCTGGTACGGGGGTGACTCAGGTGAAAACCCTAAATGGTGTAGACAAATATTGAAGGCTTAGCAGAGCGTTGTAGCGTGGTACGGTGCTCTCTGTACCACCACCAGCTTGTCAGCACCATTTCAATTTTGTCGATCACTGAAGTACGTGGTGCTAGAGCACCCACTAGATCTGGCCAATCTGCCCTACAAGCAGCGATGGTGAAACCATTAAAGATGGCCATTCATTTGGACGCGTGCACGAAGAAAATAGCAAGTTTCTGTCATGATGTCATGAAACGACACCGCTGGAATACGATACCGCTGGAAATTTGCCATTGGGCGACATGGGCGCACGGTTGCATGTGTCAGACGCGAGTGTACATCCTAACAAGTTCAAGAATAGTGTAACTGGTAGGACGGACGTGCCCTGTCTGGGTCGGACGCACAGAGTCATTACTCTGTTGATAATTACGGCTGCTAGGGGCTTACTGGTACTAGAAACAACTTCAGTTAGCACTTGTGCATCAACCGCGTAATGGAGTGCTTGAACTGCTCGTTTTCTTGCGACATGCGTATACGTCCATTTATCAAAGTTTAGCGTCATTTGCCAATACAGAACACCAATCGGCAGTCTTCCTCAGACAGTTCATTCCAAAGTAACTGGTCAGCCACACTCTTTACCTCAGAAAACACTCACCCGCAAAGAGTCGAATGCGCACTGGTATGTGCTTTGTGATCTCATTAACGAAACTCAAGAAAAGCGGAGACCCCGGAGCTAACCCCTGTGGAAGACCACCACAGAAGCAAACTGGGAGCTGTCTTCCCCTGTCTGAACCGACTGTTGCCTGCCAGAAAGATAATCACTAAGCCAAGCAACCAAGCTGTCATATATCCCCCCCCCCCTGTCATTACTTAAGTAAATATTTCAATTTCGCGATCAATGTAGTATGAGCAACCCAATCAAGAGCTTTAGAAAAGTCTGAAAATATAACGACAAGTTGGTCTACGCAGATTGATTGTGGCTGCCAGACTGTGCGCTGTTGCGACTAACTGCGTAATAGCAAAAACCGTCTTCTGGACGCATACTGAACTGGGCAAAAAAAAAAAAAAAAATCATGTTTCTCGAGAAAATCGAGGATCTGTTTATACACAACATGTTCTAGAATTGTACTTGCAACGGCCAACAGTGAAAATGGACTGTAGTAACACGCTTCAAGAATATCGCCCGAGTTGCAGACTGGGTTAACCTTAGCTGGGATAACCAATTTGTATATATGATCATTGCCACATAAGAGGCGTACGCGTCCCTCTCTCTTAATATCAGACGCGATGTTGAAGAGTAAACGTCGCTCCAGCACCGTGTGTCGGATATTTCCTGCGCACTTCAAAATAACTCCAGGTGGTATAAATTATCCGCAGTCCTACCCGGCTGCATGTGCAACGTGTCGCCACACTAGGCAGACAGAACCTTACATGTAATATCACGGCAGTGGTTTTGTTTAGAAGGATTGGAAGGATGTACCGGCGTTTACTGTTCGCTGCCGGGGGGACAAGTGGGAAATTTGCGCCCCCCCCCCGTATTCTTGCTTCCCGGAATATCGGGGGTGCGCCCCTTTAGGAGGGCTGAGGGGAGAAGTCGCCCCCACTGCCCGCGTAGACGCCGGCCGTGCAAGGATTAGAAGAGATTTAGCAGATTAGAAGGGCTTTTCGATAACAGTTCCAAAAATATAGTACACCAAGTACCTGATTCTTTTGAAGGGGCTCATTATTTCATTCCACACATCACCATCCGTAATGGGGTAGAGTACACGCTGGTGTAGAGTAGCAATGGGGTAGAGTATCGCCTGTGGCGATGAAACTCCCCACTCTCCAAGGTCGATAATAAAGTTGTCGTTTGGGGTAGAGTATCGCCCCTATAGCGATGAAACTTCTAATTCATTATCTACAAATAAAGTTCTTTTTCTTTTGAAGTGGCTGGCATCACGTTGCTGATCTTGGATTCGAAAGCTTCCGCTTTGTTTTTATTTTGTTTCGCTTCCGTGGAACGGTTCCGATGTGCTAAAACTCCCTAATGTGTGCTTCCTTTTGAATCCCTTGCCCCGCATGCAGCTGCCGCTCTCTTGCGCCGCTTGCCTGTTCCACAGCTGCGGGCGAACCTGTCACACTCTGTTTTCCTCCTCTCTTGCGTGGAGAGGCGAGGGGGTTTTGTTCCACAGACACGGCGATCTCCTGAAACCTTCCCGTTAACAGCTGCCGCTGTAAAATTAGTGTGTATCATTCACTGGAGGTGTTTGCTACTGGCAACGGCACGACTATTTTCTTTGAGGTCGAATGTGAGCGTGACACGCTGAAACGTCCCCATTCTGTAAAGCATATCAGGAATAGCATGCAATGATATTACTCTGGCACGAGCTCAGGTTCTCCTGGCCACTGTAAGGAAAAAAAAAAAGCTTCAGTAGTCACATGGTGTCCACGGGTCCCGCGCAGGAATCTCGTTTATTGCCCGGATGAGAAGTAAGGAGACCGGACTCTGCCGCGCTGCCGTTGAGAAAGTGTGGTCCCGATTACTCTCACGATTAGTCTCGACTACCCTGTCACTAAAACGTCACTATTAAGCTAACTGGCACTCAAAAGTGAAGTGAAGTGAACTGTGTTGTGCGTAATGCGGAAATGCATGCGGCTCACCTTGAGGTCGTTCAAGTCAATCCAGATTTGAGTCACATGTATGGTGTACGCGAGAAGTCCGCGCTGCTACAGATACAAGACTTTGACGTCACACATCAACTTCCCCCCGACATCATGCATGACATATGCTTGACGGAACTTTCATTTTTTTCATGCATCATACCATGCGAGGACGTGTGCAAGATGAAGTTCTAAATTCCGATGACATCCTTCGTATGGACATGTTCCCATATGGCATCAACGATAAAAGAAACAAACCCGAAATATGAGCACCGCCTTTTTAAATGATGCCAAAGCGATACGAGGTACTGCCTCACAGAAGTGGTGCCTATTCCGTTTGTTGCCATTCATTCTCGGTGCTATAGTCCCTGAAGTAAACGAAAAGTGGGAAACGTTTCTTCGCTTCAGAAAAATATCTCATACCATCTGACAAGATACCGTCCGGATGCCCAGAGTATCTAGAGAGAAAGATAGCGGAATTTCTGTCTAGATTTCTAGTTGAGAGCTATCACCTGAACAGTTGTTTCCTATAAAGAAGCATGACAACGACAAACTTGAGGCCTGCTGATCACTCAACATTGCACGTCTGTGTGAAGGCTGTGTTATCTGGTACCGTGTACACTGCAGATTCTGCTAAGGTTGACGGCGTTGAATACTCGAAAGGTGATGTGCTGGTGGCGGCCACCGGGAATGAGCCAAAATTTTCACGGGTGCAGCACTTGATCGTTTCTTCCTCCCGATTGTATATTCAGCTGGAGCACATGCACACCGAAGCCTTTTCTCAACACTCTTTTACTTATAAGCTCCGTGGTACTGGTATTGTTGTGCTCAGTATGCCTGGAGAGGAAGCATCATTTCAGACGTTACACGTTTGCTTTGGTGTGATGGTTGAACCAAAATGGGAAATACTCTTTTAGCTGCACAGTAGCATGAAAGTATGCAGTAATGCTTCGTTGCAGAGGATTTGATGATATTGTTGGTCTTGCTGGTATGTGTGAGTTTTTGCAGCCAAACACATTGCCATATTCCACTGCTGTTTTTAGGTGGCATCGCGCTTTTGCCTTCTTGTATGTAGTTGTACATCACTTGCTTCTGAAGGTCATTTTCTGTGTCCATTGAATAACCTTGAGGCATCAATAAAATTTTGTACGCGCAATTACATACGCTTCCCTCAGGTATGATTATGCATAAATAAATAAACGATGCATGTTTTTTCATACGACAGAAATTAGGGAGTCAGGCCACAACTCATCAATACGGGAGTGTAGCTCGGCCCGTGCGGAGTTCCGGTAACGCCCTATCTCTGCAGTGCCCGCATAACACCTCACCAGTGAGGAGTTTACCTAACACCCAACCAGTGAACAACTTGAGCAAAGAGACTTTCAGTTAGAGCATCAAGCGAACACCCCATCAGCAGGGTGTTCAGCAGACACCCCCACCAGTGACGGTGTTCACCATGACACCCCACCACTGGGGACTTCACCTAACACCTTACCAGGGAAGGAGTTTGCATAATACCCCACTAGAGAAAGAGTTCAGCTAACACCCCGCCGATGAGGGCTCACCTAACACCCAACCAGGAAGGAGTTTTCTTAACACCCCATTAGTGAAGGCGTTCAGCTAACACCCCACAATGAGAAGTTCACCTAGCACCCTACCAGCGAGAGAGTTCGAATAACACCCACTTCGAATACGGCTACTCAGGGGTATCACAGCAACACCCCTTGTGCACTTTAGGGTGTCAAAGCGTCATTTGACTCCTTTTCGGCTCCCTTCTTTCTGAGAGTGCACTTGGGAAAATGCCACTCTTCTTTATTGAGGTGGTGGTGTCTTCCCTGTCGAAACACATCACGGAAATTAAGAAACTCCGATCTGGTGACCTTCTCATCAAGTGTACACCAGAGGCAGACGGCTAAAAGACCCTGAGTGAGAGAGAAATGCTTGGTGTCCCGATATCTACGTCCTTGCATAAGGCCCCGAATACATGTCGTGTGGTGGTAGCTGTCACTGAATTGATCGATGTCACAGTAGAAATCCTTGCAAGCCTAAAACGACAAACAGCAGTTGACGTTCGGAAACTCAAGATACGAAAAAACAATGAATACATCAGCACCAGAAACGTAGTTCGTATACATTCAACCGTCCCTCGCTGCCCGATATATTGAAAGTGGGATATCTGTCTGCGGAGGTCCGTCCGTACATCCAGAACCCTCTTGCTTGCTTTAGGTGCAACCGGTTTGGGGGGGCTGCTGACGTCTGCCATGGATCGCCCTTTTGCGCCCATTGAGGCCAGCAGGGCCATGACACTAAGCAGTGTAGAGGGCGTGATTGTTACCTGAACTGCTCCAGTGATCACACCTCTTACTCAAGGTTTTGCTTTAAGTGGAAGGAGGTTTTGCACACCACGGTTACCGAAAACATCAGCTACCCCAAAGCAAGGAAAAAGGTATTCCCTTTCTTTACCCAGAAATCTTTCCTGGCAGTGCTTCAACAGCAAATATGGTGTGGTAACAGTGTGAACCACGCCTGGTGTTATGCCTGGTTTACTCTTGCATTTTCATGCTTTACGGATGCGTCTCGGCAGGCTGTCATGGCAACGAAGCACGGCGAACCGAAAAGCATACGCACCGCAGGAGTAGAGCTTGACCGAACTCCATGCGGTACGCGTTACCTCCGTCTATATGCCGCTTATCAGTGAGTGAAGGCACACCGGGAAAGCACATCGCTGCTCTGCTGCCGCCCTTCCTTTTACCAACATGGCTGCCTCCGTTGAAAGCACGTTGACGCAGATACGCTTCTCGGCGACCCCATCACTGTTACCCGTTCATGGCTGTCTATGGAATAGGGTCGTGGTGGAGTGTACGTGTGATTGGTTCAACACAAGCGTCTGCCGTATCAAGAACGCATGTGTCTCAGCAACGTGTCGTATGACAAACGCCGCCTGGATCCGTACACTCTTAAAAATGAACTTCCCCGCATAGCACGCTCCTAGCCAACCATAATCTCGAATGATATCGTTATCTGCCCGTATTTGTTGAAAAGGGGAGGCGTACGCCTTTTTTGTGACACTTATGCTGTTCATAATTGTCACAAAAAAGGCGTACGATACCCGTTTTCAGCAAATCAGGGCCGATAACGATATCATTCGAGGTGATGGTTGGCTAGGAGCGTGCTATGCGGGGAAGTTCATTTTTAAGAGTGTACCGTAACCGCAACGGAAAAAAGTTGCAGTGTGATCCAAGCATAACGCCTCGTTCACAATGTTTCGATTACGTTGAATATGCGTTCATTGGTCGGTTTTAATATCATGCGTTTTCGCGGCGATATTTGCAAGGTCAAATCGATGTTCGCTCTCAACGTTGATTATGCGTTCGTTTAGTTGGGCTGCAACGTGTTTTCTACGTTAAATTTACAATGTTGTGTTGACTGGGTTAATGTACTCATGGTGCGGTCAAAAAAAAAAAAGTTTTCTTCACGCCAAATCCACAGCGCGTTATCCTCTCCAGGATTTCATCATAACTCATTGCAGTTACGCGTAATTTCAAATTATCCCCACGTTGTGTTAGAAATTCAAGGATTGCTATTGCATTGCTCCTCGTTGCATCAGCAGGGAGACCGCAATTTTTTTGTTTTTACAATATACAGGGCTTTGGCAACTTCCGTCTCTTTATTAGGACAGGGCACAAATGCACTGTGCCTTCAGTAGCAGAAGTCTTGACGATCGCGCACAATCACAGAATTCGCGATGGGCCTGCGACAGGGCGGCTATGGTGTCTAACGAAGCACCACGATGACTCCTCTTGTGAACCACCTGGTTAACATGACGTAACACAAAAGCACTTTGAAGAGTGGACTCTGCACCAGTGTAGTTTTGTATAGTTATTCCTCGGTGCTCAATAGGATATGAAGGTGAATAGCACTGTGACAATTTGCAGGTCCTGTTGGAATCTTGTGACAAAGTGCATAGATCATACGAGACACGGGTGACCCACTACAATCACATTAAGCTTTTTTTGGTAGGATGTGTATTTAGCACCTACCTCACAAGTACCTATTACCAGGGAAATTAAAGAAAAGAACAATTAAGAAAGGAAAGAAATGAAATTAAGAATTGAAAACCAGACGCCTGATTTATCGTCGTCGCTTCTCTTGGGGGCAGCTGTATACTATTTTATGCATTCTAATATATTGAACATTTTTATTTACCGCAAAAACGATCAGTAAGCGCCGATAATTTGTAGGACGCCAGTCAGTCTACAGACAGGTGCGTTAAAACTCATATTATTCAAATACAGAAATGTACAATTTAGGCAATGTATGCTGCAGCGATCAGTGCTACCCATCAGTGTTATCCCAAGTCGGCGACACTTCCACATCTTTCTTAACCATGCGCTGCGCGACATGCCCTCAGAGCCGTACGACGCGCCCAAGGAGAAGCACCGCTTTGCTTTTCATGTGAATTACATAAAACAAGAAGGGATGTTCAGCGTGGAAGCGAATGGGTTGCCGGCCACCAGGTCGAAGGGCGGCACAGTTGAACATGCATTCACCCTGGTATAGGCCGCCTTCGCCCCCTTCGTCCATGAGGATGCGGACGACCTGAAACAAGTTGCCCATTGGAACGTACGGGCGCCCGTGCAAGCCACTGAAGTCGGGTCCTGGTCCTGACGTCGAGAAGATGGATCCTGGGAATGCAAGAGAACGTATATATTACAGACTATAGAGGAGCAGCGCATATCTTGCGATACGTTTTCTAACACGTTTTCTAAGACCTACTTTCACGTGTACTCATAATTTTTCCGTTCTTTAGGCTAGCTGGCAACACATTGCTACTTGATGCAACGGCGACATGGCTATTCGCACTTGGTTTAAGCACAACGAGGAGAAGCATCATCACCTCTTGGTTGGTTTGAATTCAGATACTGAATATCTGAATATATCAGCAGAACGGAACTTAGTAATAATATTCGATATTGTTTTATACAAAGCAGAATATCATTTTTCCGAGTTAAGTAACGGAAGGTGGAGTTGGAGTTGGGACAGAAAAATATGGAAATGGTACACTCTTAGAAATGAACTTCCCCGCATAGCACGCTCCTAGCCAATCATGATCTCGAATGATATCGTTATCTGCCGGGATTCGTTGAAAACGGGAGGCGTACGCCTTTTTTGTGACAATTATGAACAGCATAATTGTCAAAAAAAGGCGTACGCCCCCCGTTTTCAACAAATCAGGCTACTCCAAAACACCTGAAAATAAACATCAGTAAGTCTAAAAAATTAGAATATAATTCACTACAATCGCCACGAAAATCAGTACGCGCGAATTGATGAATTACAAACAAGTTGTTTTGAACACCGTCGTATGAGCCGTAACAAAGCTACACTCTTAAAAATGAACTTCACCACATAGCACGCTCCTAGCCAACCACCATCCCGAATGACAACGTTTTCGCCCTAGATTTGTTGAAAACGGGAGGAGGAGCCTATTTTGTGCTGTGCATAATGGCACAAAATAGGCTCCTCCTCCCGTTTTCAACAAATCTAGGGCGAGAACGTTGTCATTCGGGGTATTGGTTGGCTAGTAGCGTGCTATGTGGTGAAGTTCATTTTTAAGAGTGTAGGCTCATTAGCACACCATTCCGACAGTGCTCGTCTTACAGTAAATGAATGTTTTGAACCACCAAATGTAAGTGCCGCCCTCGGTACCAAATGTACCGACCTCGGTAGCTCAGTCGGTAACGCATCGGCTTGCTGAGCTCAAGACCGCGGGTTCAGTCCCGGCTGAGTACGGTAGCTCATGTGGGGGAGGTAAGCATTGCTTCCAGCAGCGTGTGTCGGGGATTTCCGGCGCACGTCAAAAGAACCCCAGGTGGTGGTGGTGGTGGTGGTGGTGGTGGGTGATTATAAGCAGTCCTATCCAGCGGCACGTATACAAATAGGCTGACTTACCTTACGTGTAAATATACTCCCAATTATTGTTATGTAGGTGCATGTGGCAGAACTAGCGTACGACATCCATAATGTAAATTGGCTTGTTTTGGAGGGTCTGCATACTTTTGCGGCCAGCTCAGAGAAAAGAACTTCAAAGGTAAAATTTTTATTGAATTGAAGGCAAACTCTATCTCTTGTCTCGTGAAGAAAACCATACAGATTGAGGAAATCGGATTCCGGTTACACTGACAAGTCTGGTCTGATCACAGTTCACCCATACTTGGGAAAGAGCACATGTAACGGTCATCCCATCTGAGGCATATATTTTTCTTACTGTTTTTAGTGTCGGATTATGGCTTAACTTTGACGCGAAGAGTTGTGGGTGTGAGAGTCTTACTGTTTGGGCTAGATGACGCAGAAACAGCGCTCCTGTTATTACTTTCGGACTAGCGTGCGTTGTCGACTAAGGGGTCTAAGGGGTTCTTGAGACTTTGTGTTGTGTCGTCTGTTTTTCGTCTTTTTCCCAGTCTCGGGTTTTCGTCATGGACTAAGGGGTTTCCACCGTGTGTGCTTAATATAGACCTGTACCCGAGAAACGTCATCATGACGTTGGTAGACAGACTGAAACTGAAACAAACAAATCGGAAGAGGAGGGCTGGGTTCCACGAATGGGCACCCGTTCGCTGCCTCCTACTGAAAAAAAGTAGGACCGAAGGTCACGTCCCTTTCAGGGACCATCGTAATCCCCTCAAGACCGTGCCTTTCGTGCGCGACCTTGTTCGGCCCTAGCTTCGAGCGTTGTTCGAGTCTATCAAATTGGTGGCGATGTCGAACACTATGACCTCATTTGTTTACAAGCAGGGAAAGGTCTATTGTATGGTCCATAATGTGGGCCAGTTACAAAAATTCATTAGCGCGGCAATACCGTGGCAATGTGACCGAGGGCATTCCCGCATGTTGAACTCGGATGAAACTCTCGGAATCCCCGTTACTATACTGTCATCGTTCCCGATTGTGATTTTATCTAGCAAAGTTTATTTACCTAACCCCAGCTTGGTGAAGAACTCTCTGAGACCAGTCGCCTGCTGCAATGCGAACCGAGGCATCATCAAGTCGACGAACAAGTTGTTCATACGCTCCAGAAGCCAACACACAAGTCGAGATTCAACGACCTTCTCCAGCAAACCCAGATTTCTCGGCTGGGCTGGAAGCAGCAGCAGAAGCGACAGGTTCCCGTCGTAAGGAACAAGCACAGCCTGTGCTCGCAGTTGGCGGGAGTACAAGTAGCCGAACATGCCCCGCGACTGCATCATTGCCACGGAGATTAAGCCTTCATTTAGATTACGAAACGTTGCAGTTCGACTCCGTTTGGGATTAATGAGCACATCATAACGACCGTGGAAGTAGAGGGCTGTCGTACAAATCACGGGAGCTTGCGAGTAGAAATCCACATTCATCACTTGATTGATCTCTCCACAACTTACGTGGCGTATCCAACTTTGCAATCTACTGCCGCACTGTGGTGAAAAGAAAAAGAAAGGAAAGACGTAAGATTCGGGGCAACACTTTGAGCAAAAATCTACAGTTGTAATCATCTACACAGGTCCTCTACGCGCAAAGATTGGAGGAAGAAATTGCAGATGATCGAGTGCCGATAGATTGGACCATCTCCCGTGGAATGACCAAGCTTTTTTTTTTTTTGGCGCTCGTTTTCTAGCGTTCTCTTTGGTTCAAACCAGTACCAACCATGCCTTACGCGTCCCTGTTATGCTACGAGGGCACTACCCCTGGGGCCCACAAATGCACTTGGCCCTCGTTAGAACGAAGTGAACAGGACCTGAATCATATTCAATAAAGTCAGCAATTCCGTAAAAGCGGATGTGCCACGAAAATAGTGACAGTGGCCTCAGAAGCACCGCGTAAGTCTCAAGACAAGAATTCAATCAAGCAAACAGACATTGGTGGTGAGCATCTTGGCAGTCCTTTTAACTTATATTGAAAACTTAGAGAGCGAGAGGAACATGCAAGCAAGGTCTGCTGCATGGGCTTCCGCCGGCTCGCCCTTCGCACTAAGCGGAGGCGGCTGGCAGGGCAGTTCGAATAATCGGGATCTAAATGCACGCGTTTCGGGCAATAGAGCGTGAGACTTCGTACAAAGCGATAATTCAATGAAAAATATTTTTATAAGGAGAGTTTACTACCATTGCGTGATTCATACTTCTGGAGCTCAGAAACACGAATGATACACAGCAGACAAAAACGGAATGTGATATTCGCACATTTTTGGCCGTTGTGTGTCGTCCAGGTTTCCAAACTGCTGAAGTACCAAGCAACAGGGCCGTGTTACGACACTAGCAAGCTATCATTGCATTTTGGGCATTGGATTGAATCTGCAAAAGTAAGCAATGATTGCGTGCTTAATTGGGAATTGGTATCACTCACGAACCTCAACGCGGAAGAGCTCCTCTGGGATATCTTGAATGCGGCTTTGCAGGGTATCAGCCAAGTATTCCGCTACGTCATCGTCCTTGTTACAAAGACCTCCAACGAGTACAATACTTTCCAAGTTAAATTCTTGGTCTCCTTCGGGGTCGTTGAACAGCTCCGTTGACAACTCACGGAATAATGCTCTCATATCCTGTTCCAGGGTAGCGTAGTGAGTGACTTTCTCAAGGAGGTCTCTCGTTGCACCAGTTGAAGCCTACAAGCATTGCAGGTGCAGAGATATAATATGAATATTAAAAGCATCTTTCCGACAGTGTACGTAATTATGTGCATCGAAATATTGCCTTACACCCTTGAAGAACGCGACTTCCGAAAGAATTTGAAATTTTATTGCCAAAGTGTAACGCAAATGGCCAGTCTCCTTTTCTAAAGGTTGTACTCGTACATGCGACTTGCACAGGAGAATACACTTTTTCAATTTCTTTATATTAATAAAGAAGGAGACACATGCATTTGGGCGATGCGGATCTCGGGACTCAGCAGACATAAGCTAATTAACGTTATAGCTTACTGGTTCACACTCAGCATACTCGAAATTTATTTATAGCAACAATGACTTGCTCCTTATCGCGTACCCCTAAGGAGTTGCTCCATGGCGACGAAGCCTGAGCTTGGGCACAAGAACTACAAGGACGTAACGTAACAACAAAGCACGTCCTTGTAGTTGTTGTGCCCAAGCTCAGGCTTCGTAGTCATCTTGTCCACCAGCTTGCCTGCGCATATGCTATTTTATAAGCCCGTCAGAGCAAGTCTTCTCTTTCCGGTGCGGCAGCGCCTAGGGCGTTGTCATCCTCCCCATCACCCCATCACTACCACTCACTTTTATGTGCGAAACTGTGAGAAAAATACGCGGGTCACCGGAATGGCTTTGAGGTAGTACGGGTGAACCCTGCCTGATCTGGAAAGAAAATTCCACTGCGCGAACGGTGTCTCAAGAACGAAGAGTGGCCATCAGCAATTCTTTCCACCCGTAATTTTCTGTCGAAGAGCCACGTAGGCATAATTGCTGCGGCGGGCACTCACTGGGTTTTTTCCTGAACTACCTTTGCGTCGTAGGTCCCTAAACTGTTTTCTGCTACCATATTATATGGCGTACCGTTCTTTTACTCATTGAAGAATGATTCACAATAGGTTATCCGTATGTAATCATCATTGTTAGTTAGTTTGCAACATCGTAGCAAACGTTGCATTACAACTCCAGATCCATACTGAAGAACCCCGAGACGAGGGACACCGGAAAAGGTAAACTTTCAGCTGTGTTTGAGACTTCGTTCTGTTTGTTCCTCGTTTCCGTGTCCCTCGTCTCGGGGTTCTTCAGTATGGATCTATATCACCAGCTGGCTTGTTTCCTGACTGTTCTATCATTACAACTTGTCAATAATCCAAACCTGAAGCGACAGCCGCCGCGTATTCTCGGAAATTATTCGGAAGAACTTGGACGCATGTCCCTTCTGAGTTATGCGCAACAGTATAGATACTAGATGTGAGCGTGGAGTTTCTAATGTTTGAAGCTGTTATGCTCGCTGCTATGACCCTAAATACAATGTTGTGTTTATTTACAAAACTATGCAGTTGAACAAAAAAAATGGATCTAAACGCGGCTCGCAGTGGAATACAACTGTAATGACTCTAAAAACAGCCAACAGAGTCTTACCTGGTAGAGGAGCATAAGTGTGTTGGCAATCGCGTAAGGCGATATGACGACACTCGTGACGTCGGGAAACGTCTGCACAAACCAGAAGCCCATGTCATTCATCTGCAAGACGGCCTCAGAGGGCAGAGCTGACGGAGACAATGGTTCACTTTCTGTTTCACTTCGACTACTGGAAGATTTGCTATCCATAACGAAGCCGCGCAGAACGAAGAATCACCGATCCAGGAGCTCCTGCTTTCTCTTCCTCCGTCTTGCTCGTGGTCTTTGCTCACGCACGACACCAGAAGGGCCTCGTTTGAGTGAATAAAATTCACTTTATTTTCGCCCCTCAGCAAACTGAGGGGAACTACCAGCTCCAGTGTGCCTACGAGATGGTATTCCACGCCTAGACTTGGAGGTGACCCTGGTTCGAATTCGTGCGCCGACTATGTTGTTGGGTGTTTCCCTTGGGTTTTCCTCAGACGTTTTAAGACATATGTCGGCGCAGTTCCCTGTGAAGTCGGCCCAAGACGCACAATTCCCCCCATCCAACAACACGCCGCTAGGAAGGCAGGCAGATCGCTCGAAAATGCCACGCCATTTTTGCCACACCACCCACCCTCAGCGAACTGCCAAGTCGACAAAAATATCTCAGTATAGGTCCGGCGGTACCTTAATAGTGTAAGCAAACATAGATAGCATAATATAATAATAAGCAAACATAAATAGTGTAAGAGTGTGAAAGCAAACTTTGTTAAATTTTCTTTCTTTTTTTAGCTCGTCTCGTTCTACGAGCTAGTAAAGCAACAATCAAAGTTGCCGTGTAACTGAAGAAGTGCACTCTTGTAACATACAGTTCTGTGTACATATGTTATAGATATAGCTTAGTGTTGTTTAAGTGTTTCGCCATAATTTCAACAGGCATATCTGAAAATGAGAATGCAGAACTTTTGCAATTTATTTTGGGCATACTTGTAGCGCGAAAATCTCCAGTACAGGATGGTTTATGGGGCCTATTACAGCAAATGAGTCACCTGCTTTTTTGTTTTTCTGCAGAGAATGACACTACGGTTGCTCCTGCTCGATGACAATACACGACCTTTACAGCGTGCTCTGGTCTCCCTTCAAATCCGCGTATGCGGTGGAGGTGGGCAAAAGGGAGCTTGCTCTTCTCCTTAGGGTGAGAGGACCTTTGTCTCAGACTGATGTCTGTCGTGTGCTCTTCTCATCCTGTGTTCTTCCTCGAACTCAAGGCAATGCGGTAATTCAAGGCATCAAGCGGATACGGGACTGTGTGCAGATATCCTTATCTCCTTTGTACGTCTTCAACAGTATGAAGCACCAACACAACGGAACATCTTACGACATCACAGAAGCTCGCATTGAAAAGCAGAGTCACTGTTCAAAAGCACGTGCTCTTGCCCAAACGTAGTGCTAGAAAACGGTTCAGTCTTCGCGTTGAATTTACAGAACTGCAATTCTTTCTGCAGCTTTCATCGCCCCGTTGGCTTGTGTGGACGATTTGTATACAGCGTATAAGCGTAGACGTAGCAAACAAAAACAGACATTTTGAGTACCTCTAGAGAAACAGCGAAACTGGTTGGCAACGGGCCGATCGGCGCGCTGGCAACTTGGCGCCAGAAGTATAGCAGATACATGACGTCAGCAGAGAACATGTGTGACATACCATAGAGCATACGCCTCGCTGCCTATAGTCAATCAGCCCATGCGACCGCCTTCAAAATCAACCTATCGTTCTTTGTAATGCTTACCTCTGTGCTAAATGTGGAGTGCCATTGAAGTCAGGAGTAGCGTTTTACAAGTGATCCCAGTCACATTCCTTTGAAACACGTCATTTGTTCGTAAAGCACGTGCACTGCTGGTACAGCTTGATGCCACGCTGCGTTTAAGTGAACGTTGCAACAAGCTCTACAAGTCCCTGGGGTTTCTTCGTGCGTTGTAAGACAAATGTCGGCCAGTCCCCTGTGAAGTCGGATGCCCCCCCCCCTCCCCCAACAACACGCCGCCAATGTTGGGGTGCAAAATTTTGCCCGTCGTATAATCTGCTTGTTCCTGTCATTCTAGGCCAGGCAGATCGTGTTAAAAGCGTTAAAGATCCAAGTGCTTGATATACAAACAAGCTAAAAAAAATAAGGAGACGAAAGGAAGGACGACGAACACGCACTAAACTTCAACCAAGACTGATCTTTTATTTAAAACCTGTATTTAAAACTTCAAACACACGAGATAGGCGGCTGTGCACATATAGACAAGGCTATGGAGTATCTACTGAAACAATGAACAATTGCGAGAAAAAAAAAACAACAAGACAAGCGAGCTGGTAACAATAGCGCTGCTAGTCCGGATAATCTTTTCCGGGGACATTCTTCCCTATATGCCCAAGTAGCCTGCTCTCCTCGTAGCTTCTCCGGGGAAACGATAGAACGTACTGGCAGACGCTGTTCATGATTCCCAAAAAAAGATATGTCATTCCCTTAGCCGTCTTCTCGCTGTAATGGCACAGTGCGACACAGCAATAATTCGTCCTAAGCTTACGCTCTTCTGTTTTGTTTTCCATTTCGCAAAAACTGCTAACTCTTCGATGCGTCCTAGCAGTCACTATCATTTGTGGCTATAAGCCAGGAGCGGCTGTGGCTCTCAACATTCGGACGGTAGTGGTCAGAGTTGCACTCCGGTCGCCCGCCTCAAACTTTAGCGCAACAGCCCTAGGTGCTCGTGGTATTGCTGAAAGAGGGGGCGGGGATTTATTGGCAGAAAAAAAAAACGAAAAAGGAAAGGGAAAGATAAAAGGGAAAAGCGCTCGCTGTTGTCGCCCATACAGAGGTGGGCAACGTCACGACGAACGCTTTGGGGGAATGTGCGTCCTGGGCCGACTTCTAAGGCAACAGCCCTAAACGAGTGTACGCACCATATCTTCAGCAAACCACAACACAGAGTAATATTACTTAGAATGCCGGTTTGTTTTCAGTGTGTTGCGTGAGGAAGTTTTGCTTTTAAAGCGCAACGCACGCATATATTAGAACATAAATTTTGGAGATAATTTTTATAGATAGACATAGTTGGGCCCGAAGGGCGCTACAGCATCTCGACTGATCCTTGAGCACCCAATAAGAGCAGGACGGTAACATTCACTTTTCAGGAGCCGTGAAGACCACTCCATGATTTAGATGCACCCCTAGTATGGTGACCCCTATAGTCTGATCCGTCTCGTCTGTCTTCGTCTACACCCAGAGGTGACCATCGCCACCGCACTCCTCCTCGTCTTCTTTTTGGGCCTGTTTATTCGGAAGCTTGTGGCCGCTTCGCAGGAAGGCCTTGTACAAGCACATCGCTTACATTCGGAGGTCTTTCTCTAGCGCCTCATGCAATGAGCTTTCTGTCGCCCCTGACGACGTCGCAAAAGCCAGGCTTGAAGCTGTTGCCAAAGGTCTCTCCCTACGCTTCCGGAATGCAGTTCCTCGTGGCCCTCCCTTTCCCCAAGCGTCGCCATCTGGCTTCTTCCCTGTAACTGAAGAGGAGCTCGATACTGTCGTGCGCTCCCTACCTAGATCTGCACCCGGTCCGGATGGCATCACCGGCGCAATGGTGAAGTCTTTGTGGGCGTCTCACCCTCATGAACTTTTAAATATCGTGAATGTATCCGTGGAGCACGCATGGATCCCCGGTGCCTGGAAAATTGCGGGAGTGGCGGTCATCAAGAAGGTTCCCTCGAGGGGCCTGGAGATAGACAACGTCCGCCCAATTGCACTGACTTCTGTCCTTTGCAAGACCATAGAGCGCGTTTTGCACCACCGGCTCGAGTCTTACTTAGAGGCCTCATCGGTGCTCAATGATAGCCAGATTGGGTTCCGCCCACGATGCTCTATCTGGATGGCGCATGTGAATCTGGAAAGGCAGATCCGCCACGCGCGCGAGACTGGAGATATCTCTGCCCTGGTTGCACTAGATGTTGCTAAGGCTTATGACAGCGTGGAGCACAGCGTCCTACTCCACATAATGGCTTCGGTGCGCGTTCCCCCCTACATCATCTCCTGGGTCGACAGCTTCCTTACAGGGAGGTCGTTCTTCTGTTCAGATGGCCGCTTTACCTCCTCGCAGCAAGCTCAACACAGAGGCGTACCCCAAGGCTCCGTCCTGTCACCCCTGCTTTTTAATATCCTGATGAGCTCTCTGCCCTTAGACCAGAACATCCTCACCATAACCTACGCTGATGACATAGCCTTCTTTGCCTCTTCCCCGTCGCTGCACCTGCTATATGAGAAGCTGCAAGTGTACCTCAACGCACTTTCCGCCTGGATGCGCTCTGTTCATCTTTCGCTGAACGTCCAGAAGTGCGCGGTGCTCCTTTTCACACCCTCTAGTTACCCTTCGCACCCTGTGACGATCGATCTCAAGGTTGCTTCCGAGTCCATCCGCCAGACGAACCTGCTGAAATACCTTGGTGTCTGGTTTGAGGGACACTTGGACTGGGCCCACCATCTGGAGGTTGTCAGCCAAAAAGCCACGAAGGCATGTAGCCTTCTCTATCGCTGCTCCAGCACCCGTATTGGGATGCGCAGAAACGCCCTCCTGCTCGTTTACAAGTGCTACGTCCGTCCTGTCCTGGAATTCGGCTGCGTCCTTTTCTCCCACCTCCCTGATTACCGCCTCCGAAGGCTCTTCATCATCGAGAGGAAGGCGCTACGTCTCTGTTTGGGCCTCCCTAAATACACCTCGAATCAAGCACTATACTGCGAAGCACGCATCCTCCCTCTGAAATCACGTTTCCGTGTCCTGACAATTAACACTTTCCTCTCCCTGTGCCAGAGCCCTTTGTCTTTGAGGCACAACGAAGCCCTCAGGGACATGCGTTATTGGCTGGATAGGCGATGGCGCAAATCAAACACCCCGCAGCTGGCCTTCGCCGAGCTTTTACTGAAACCTTTGGGTGTGTCGCTGACAGACGTCCCTCCGCCTTGCTGCCCCCTCTTCTGCCCACCTGTGAAGGTTGAGGATGCCTTTCAACCCGGCACCAGTTTTACAGACCACAACAAGCTTGAGGTAATCCTCAATCGCCACATTGACCGCTTTCCTGAACACCTGGTGGTAGCAACTGACGCGTCCGTCTCTGGTCAGCGCGCCGGCGTTGGCCTCGTTTTCCCCCGTCTTGATGGTCAATTCCCCATCCGCCTCCCTGACTACATCCCAGTCTTTGAGTGCGAATTCCTCGCTATTGTTCTGGCTCTTAGGATGGTCCCTGCCCGCTATTGCAAGACGCTGCTCCTATCAGACTCCCTATCAGTCATCTCATCTCTGGCGAACCCGTCTAGCCCACTGCTGCAATTGCTTGCCTCCCTCACTCCGCCCCACATCTCCGAAGTCGTGCTAACGTGGATCCCCGGACACAAGGGCCTCGCGCTCAATGAAGCAGCCGACAGCCTGGCGAAGATCTCCCTTACTGGGCCCATCATCGATACCTTGCCACCGCTTCCCCAAATCGTTAAATCCAGATACCGGCGATTCTTGGAGCTTTCAGCGTGCCGCTCACTTCCCCCCAGATACGACCACCTATCATCTCCATGGCAGCCCGACTGCTGCTCCTCGCGCCTCATAGAGGTACTCTTAACGCGCGCCGGTGCCTTGCCCTCCCCCTAAACTTCTACCTGCATCGGGCCGGCGTCCACGATTCGCCATTGTGCCCACACTGTGGACAGGACGAAACAGTGGAACACTTCTTCCTCCACTGTCGCCTCTACGGTCGACTTCGCCAGAACTATCTGGTTCGCCCTCTGAAAATGCAAGGCGCCCCCCTCTGCCTAGGCTCTCTTCTATCGTTCGGGTCTTCGCATGCTGGGAGGTGGAACTGGACGGTAGCATCTAGTGTGGCTGCCTTCATGACTCTTAGCCAGCGCTTTTGAGCAGCCGAACGTATCTTCGCCTTTTCTCTTGCGCTTAACTTCACGGCTATCCTCCGCGAGTCCCACACCTATCATTATTCCGACAAGCCTCAACCCCCTCCTCCTCCTCCTCCTCTCATATATAGCTAGCGTTCAGGAAAATCCACGCCTATGACCCTCATCTGGTACTGGCCAATCGCCCTTAGTGGATAACGGCCATTTCCCCGAGGATGAAGAAGAAGAAGAAGCTTGTGTCTGCGTGGCAGAAGGTCGCGTGTTATTGGTAGGCTGAGTGGCCTCATGAGCGGCGATTCCATCTGCGCCGTCGCCAGTCCATGATAGCGCAAAATTCTTCTGCTAGGAACATTTCTTGTCAATCATTCATAATTTTTCTCAACACTGTCACTTACCAGGTAAGCAGTGCTCCGTCATCAGCATATGTTACAGTATAACGGAAACATTTGTCATCGGAACAGTGAAAGATAGCATGGAAGCCGTAGGTCATGTTCAGTGCTCAAGGGAACTATCCTTAGCATGTATCATCGGTATTTTTGAATGACGTTGTGAACCAATGTTTATATTTGAGCTAATGTTTTGTATCCTGCTAGGTTGCCACAGAAAGCTCACAATATGGCGTTTCTGAGAGGGTTTCTGGGAAACCTGCGATCGCCTCGAATGGAACCGGAGCCTCACAGGGTTCGTAAATGATATTGATGTCTCGAATCATGAATAACGAAATTAGTCCCACGACACTCAATGCAATCTGACATAACCCTTGTTTGTAGAATGACCTTTTGTGTTGAAGGGCTCAATGTTAGGATTTGCGGCATCAAAGTGCCTGGTGATTCCTTCCGGGTACATTCAAATTAAATTCAATTAAACATTCTAATTATTAATCGCATATTTAGAATATTTGTCCTTTAACCTTCTAGCTCTCCTTCTCCTCAACATTTGGTGTGCGTGCGTCCATTCTGCTGCACCTTTCAACTGTGCACTAGCGGTTCTGAAGCTACGGTGAACAAATTTCCTAGTTGCCTCTATGTCTGTCTCAGCCTGCCTGCAACACCGTAAACCGTCGGGAAACCAAATAGCCGGGGCGACGCCATGAAATATTGTATACCACGGCTATCCATGAGATATTTATACCATTGCGATATTTATTTTATATATTTATTTTACGATACCTGTCCGTGTCTGAGTGCACGGGTTCTTCGCGAGACCAACCGGCCTTCTGGCGGACCTCAAATTGTCCAATGTGAGAGCAGTTGAAAACCCCTGCACACGCCGTTCGTGCTCATATATCTCCTTAAATTACTGTTTCACACACTAGCCAGGAATCTTTCGCTAGACAAGTTCTGTGGATTTCATGTTTCCCTGGACAGGCGCTGGTAGGTACAGCATTCTGTGCAGTTTATCGTTCTCACGCCGTGATATTACGAGATCAGTTTGGATCGGTACTCCCTGAAGGACCGCGCGGTGCTGAATAGCTTTTGCACAGGCAAAATTGTCTCGTCGGAATAGCCAGCGGCACAGTTAGAACGTACAACACAGCGAGAACGTAGTTTCGAGACCTTCACATCTACTGCTCCCTTTCGATTCCACCATACTATCCACTTCCGCCTGAGTGGCATCTCTCGTCATAGAATAAGACTTCGCTGAAGTTATTGTCATTCCTCACCATTGTCCTTTATGGTCTGGCCTCAATGGCAGTACGCTTGCCTTAACACAAGCGGTGCCATTAGTTCCACTTCTCGATGAGCTTAAATTCCGGCACAAATGTTAGGATTTTCGAAAGCACACCACAGCAGGTTCTGCTCTCACGAGGGAACCCAACCATAACCAGACTACCTCACGCACACCCATTGAACGCGATCACGTTCGCCCTGGTTCAGTCAGTGAGATCACCCTATACCGAAACGGGAGCTTGCTCGTAGTTGAACTTTGAAACTGCAATCCCTGCTGCGCATTAGACAGTTCTTGAGTAATGACGCGCAAGGTTAACGCCACACCTACACATTCGTGACGAGGGTGTGTTTGCCCTCGTAAAGCGAAATTATACATTGTTGAAGCGAAATGGACTAGTTACGCCCAACTGTAGTGTGTCGCAACCCTCTCTGGCACGTCTTTACCTGTATCGTTATTATGGCGAAATAACATGTATATCGTTAAAGTTGAAAGTTTTATCGTGCAGGTCGTGGAGGTGAAGCCAGAGGAGTACACCCAATGCCTCGTGGTTGCCCGCGAAGACTCCTTAGTGTTGTATGGCTGCGCTTCTGACGGTGACCATAAAAAGGAGCATTCGACGTACAGCATTATTCTACACCGCGATGTTAGCCGCTTCCCGCACACAGCTTTCAGGTGCGCAAAGCTCTTGGATATCAGAGTATAATAGTCGGATATTGAGTATGTTGAAAAGTGGAAATTCCAGCGATTCGATTAAGGTAGATTGGAGCCTTATAGCAAGGCGGTTCCGTATACCTGAGGGTTTTTCTTCGAGCCATTCAGTGTGTTCTATGCTCAAGCCTTGTGCTCGGAACATTTGTCGGACGAGCTAATATGAAGAAGACGTCAAACAATTTGTAGTCTGTTGCCCTCGCAGGCGATGCAACCTTACGCACGCAAACGATGGAACACAATATAAAAAAGTGTACAGCCGTACCGAGCGAGTAGGCAATTCCACATGCAAACATTTCAACTGCCGCAGCCTCCTACGCACCAAGGAATTGGAAGAAGCCGAAGAGGTGTTTGACCAGCTCAAGGACAAGCTACCGATGCTGTTCGAGAGAATATCAGATGGGACGACACGAGACCTTGTGCAGGAGGCGGTTGCCTTGGTCCACTCGTACCCCTCATGGACACCGGCTCACCTAGCGGCACACCTGGGTCTCATCGACTGCTTCAAGGACCCTAGAGTGGCAGCGTGAGCGACACTTTGTCGTTTTATAGGAGCATCGAGCTCACCTCGAACATAGACTTTTACCGCGTGACGAGAACATACTACTTTCAGGAACTGTCACGCACAATATTTCCTTTGGGAAACGTGCATTTCCCGAGAAAATTAGTTTATAGGAATGCGGACAGCGGCGGCGTACTCTCAAAGCTGCCGTGTTGTACGTCAGCTCGTCCGCGCACTTTTATTGGCTTCCGAGAATCGTCTGCTGCAGTACGGTAGTAAGGCGACCGGTCGACTGTTCTATGTCAGACGCGGGACGCAAAGTATAAATTGCAGAAACAAAAAAGGAAAAAAAATTGGGACGGGCTCAATCGTGTCCAAGCAATAGCGATGTACACGAGAACGTCACGATCACCGAGTCCTTTGCTCCTTTGCGGGATTTTATTCAAGAGGGTAAGGGCTCGCTGTTGCGCCGGAAGTCGAATTTGCCTCCGCCACTAATCATCTTCGGCGCTCTCGTAGCTCTCTACCGCTCGATACGCTCTTTGGGTGCTTTTTGGGTCCCTCTCGAGCCGCCCTTTCTTCTGGTTGCCGTTTCCTTCGATTCTGATTATACATATTTTAGTTTCATATATGACGACAGTATGGCAAAATTTTGATATCTCACCGTTGGAAATTTATATATATTTTTTTTTGTTATTGTTGTTGAAGCCGATATCGCTCAAGGTCCAGGTAGAACCTTTCAGACACCCCGATCGGTGTCCTAGCTTCCGGCGTCCTGTCCCGCAACCCAAGCAGCAAAATGTACTGAAAGTCGAGTGCAATAGGGGTGGACGGGTAGGTGGAAGGCCTTGAACAGAGTCGTGAAACTAGAGAACATTGATAAGACACATACCGTCCACCCCTATTGCACTCGACTTTCAGTACATTGTGCTGCTTAGGAAGGTACGTGGACCCCTATATTTCCGCCTCTCTCGCACGCGCATGCCACACCCAGAGATTGTGTCAGCCGCGGCAACGACCTTGCTGGCTAGAATGTCACACGCGTAAGCTATATGGATTTAGCCGGTTGGTTGCTGTCGCTTTGTTACTCACCGAGTTATCTCGTCATGAAATTCGGCATACTTTGGTTGCATCGTAAATTTTGACCTGGCTACCAAACCGAATTTACAGACGTTTTCACGTCAAAATGCGTGCGCTGCACTATTCAGCGTATGAGATAACGTTTCAGACTGGCGCAGAGCGTACGGCTTTTTGTGACAATTAACGTACCACATAAATGTCAGGAAAAGCCGTACACCTAGCTCACGTTTTCAACAAATAACGAAAAACAATGACTGTAGGCAATACGTGTCTTACGCGGTGAAGTTCTATTTTAAAGTGCACATTTCAATTCAATTAGGCACGTATTCGCCATTAACAATTCAAGACGTATATTTGTGATGCGGAACATGTCCTAGTGTTCGAGGAGCTGTATAGGACGTTTCACATAGGTACGCATGATAACATTAATAAGCTAAAGCCTACTGACACCTAACACACTGACAATTCTGGGTACCATAGCCAGATCAACGAGGTGACCAACGACAACTGCGTGACGGCTCTGCACGTGGCGATACGGGCCCAGAAACTCTCATCCGTACAAGTACTAATGGCCATGGATGCAAGGCTAGACATCGTTGACCATAACGGGGATACCATCTATCATGCCGCCGCTGTCACCAATAAAGATATCATCAAGGTACGTCTGTCGCCTAGGGTGACTTGAATACACTGTGTTCTGACTCCATCAGAACTCCAAGAAACTGACCAGTCAGAAAGTTAAACCTCGCAAAGAGGTGAAAAGACTGTGCTTATTTCACCCATAACAGATAGCAGAAAAATAACGTCCGAACAGTATGCTCAAACATGGAGTAATGCGCGTGAGCTCTGAAGACAAAGATGAATGCATGACTACTGTGGTGGTGCCACCAAATCTCCTAAAAATGAAGTTAAATACAACAAACAATGCGCGAACAGGACAGAACACTCCCCCCCTGGTATCCCCACGATACCAGACTATATCCACTTAGTTCAATAATGTGTCCGAAAACTACAGGCACTGCTCCGACGACAACAGAACTAGACCGGAGACTGGCCGATCGAAGGATTTCTTCTTTCCGTCTTGGGCAGTCTGTACTTGAACGTTCCGCACCTTTCCATCTTTTCCCGGGTACACAGTGTTGATTCTTCCCATGTGCCACTCATGGCGTCTGCTTGTCGCGTCCTTCAATAGGACAACGTCGCCGTCCGCAAGATTACGTTGGTCGGTTAGCCATTTGCGACGACTTTGGAGACTAGGTAGGTACTCATTCCTCTATCGGTGCCAGAACGTGTTGGCCAGAGCCTGTACTTGTCTCCACTGCTTGACGTGGAGACTTTTGAACTCTCCTGCTGGTGCCGTTGGCGGTGACGGTTTCTGTGTCAAAATCATTGCAGGGGTGAGAACTAAGGGACATTCGGGGTCCGAAGATACAGGGACTAAGGGCCTGCAGTTTATGATGGCAGTTACTTCTGCTAAGAATGTCGTCAAGACTTCGTGAGAGAACGATGCAACGGCCTCGTTGAGGAGCATCGAATCCAAGATTCGGCGAGCCATACCGATCATTCGCTCCCAAGCGCCGCCCATGTGCAAAGAGTGCGGTGTGTTGAATATCCAAGTGCAGTCTTGCTCGTTTATGAAAGTTTCTACTTTGCGGGATTCGAAGCGAACCGATGATATCTTTAGTTCAGAGCAAGCACCAACGAAGTTTGTTCCTCGGTCTGAACGGAACTGCTTAACTGGGCCTCTAAGTGCGATGAATCTTTGTAGGGCATTAATAAAGCTGGAAGTGTCCATAGATTCTATCACTTCTATGTGCACAGCACGGACGGCTAAGCACGTAAAGAGGACTGCCCACCTCTTGTTGTGGGCTAAACAACCTCTTGCGCGTCGTGAGGCGACGACCCACGGACCAAAAACGTCCAGTCCCACGAAAGTGAACGGGGGGTCTGTGTTTAGACGGTCTTCGGGTAGATCTGCCATTTTTTGCTGCTCACACTTGCGTCGAAGCTTACGGCGCAGACGCAGCGATGGATCATGGCGCTTATGCATCTTTTCCCGCCGACAATCCAGAAGCCAGCGGCTCTAACAGCCCCTTCCGTGAAGTGCCTTCCCTGATGCTTGACGACCTTCTCATGACTGTGCCGAAGCAGTAGTAAACCGACGTGGTGCCGACCGGGAACAATAAGCGGGTGTTTTTCTTCCTCGTTCATGTGTGCATTCCGTAAGCGCCCGCCAACTCTTAACATGTCGTCATTGTCGATATAAGGATCGAGCTTCCACAGAGAGCGTTTGGTTGAGAAGTGTTTTCGTTGAGGTACGTCCGTGCGAAGCCGGACGATGATCTCTGCGATTCCTCGTGTTGGACACTACGCAGGATGACCTTTTTAGCATGCGCTAGTTCTTCCGCGGTTCGAGGTTTGTTGCAATGGTGCCATCCGTGACAAGTGGGTGACGGGTTCAGAAACGACCGAGCGATGTGTACGAGACTCGCTACGGCCTTTACAAGTGACGTCCATGACGAAAAGCGCTTGAAGCGATGGGTACCCAGTTGTTGGCTCATCATGAAAGTTGCAGAGACGGAGACTTGTGGCCGTATATCAGGGTCGACCTCTGGCTGGTGGAGCGGGAAAGCTGCGCTTGCCGACTCCGCACTCGAGCGTTCGTGAAGGAATTTGGGTCCTGTGAGCCAGGTTGTACGAGTGAGAGCTGCCGCAGCAACTGGTCGAGTCGCGTGGTCCGCAGGGTTCTGGTCAGTCGGGACGTAGTGCCACTGTTCGGGTTTCGTGGATCTCCTTATTCTGTTGACGCGATTGCTGACGTAGACGTAGAAGCGCCTCGACTGGTTACAGATGTACCCAAGCACAGCCTTGCTGTCCGTGTAGTACCTGACGTCTTCGATGTGAACGTCAATTTCGTTAACCACCAGCTCAGCGATTTCTACGGCAAGCACAGCGGCACATAGCTCCAGCCTCGGGATTGTTTGTTCAGGTCGTGCTGCCAGCTTCGCTTTGCCGATCACAAACCCCACGTGCGGCGTCCCCTTGGAATCTGTAACCCTGATGTAGGCCACAGCGGCTATTATCTTCTCTGACGCGTCGGAGAACACGCAAATCTCTCGTCGACGAGCATTGGTGACGGATTCAGCAACGTACCGGCGTGGTATCTCGAGTCGCTCAAGGGCGCGAAGCGAGTCCTTCCATGTTTGCCATTTGTCGTCCAGTACGAGTGGGGCATCCCAGTCTGTGGCGCATGAAGTTAGCTCCCTAAGCAGGAGTCTGCCCTGTACGGTTACCGGAGCTGTCATTCCCAAAGGGTCGTAAAGGCTGTTCACGGTCGACAGCACGCCCCTCCTTGTGCTCGGAGTGTCCCTTGCAGGCACTCTGAAGGTGAATGTATCGGCCCTCAAATTCCAGCTTAGACCGAGACTTCGCTGCATGGGTAACCCGCCGCTTAGGTCCAAGTTTTTTAGGTCGTTGGCGTAGTCTTCCGACTTCCTTCTGTGAAGGCATCCATGGCGCCAACCGAATTTCAAGCAAACTTATGGAGGCGTAAGTTGGCACCCATCAACATCTTCTGCGTCCTTTTCAGGAGTTCGATGGCCTCCTTTTCGGTTGACAGAGATATGAGGCCGTCGTCCACGTAAAAGTCTCTTTCGACAAAGCGGCGGACGTCAGCTCCGAATTCCGGCTCTGCTTCTTGTGCGGTTCGTCTCAAACCGTATGTCGCAATGGCTGGGGAACACGTATTTCCGAAGACGTGCACGCACATTCTGTACTCGATAACTTCGCTGCTGGTATCGTTATCACGGAACCAAAGAAACCGCAGGTAGTCCCTGTCCTCTTCACGTACGAAGAAGCAATAGAACATGCGCTGGATGTCTGCGGTTACAGCGAAGGCTTCCTTCCTGAAGCGGAGTAAAACTCCGACCAAGCTGTTAGTCATGTCCGGTCCCGAAAGAAGCAGGTCATTTAGCGACATGCCTTGGTGTTTGGCGCTGGAGTCGAACACGACGCGGATCTGACCCGGTTTCTGTGGGTGGTAGACGCCAAAGCTGGGAAGATACCAGTACTCTTTAGATTCGTCCCTTGGTGGAGCCGGCTCAGCATGACCATTTTTCAGCAGATCTTCAATGAATGCAACAAAGTGCTGCTCCTTCTCCGGTTTTCTATCCAGGGTGCGACATAGCGAGTTGAACCTAGTTAGTGCTTGTTCTCGGTTATCAGGAAGCTTACGTCTAGGTGTACGAAACGGCAAGGGGGCCACCCAGTTGCCCGATGCGTCCATACGGAATTCTCTGTCCATAAGATTCAAGAATTCTTGGTCTTCCACAGACGGAGCAAAGGTTTCGTCCTCCCTTGTTGTTTGGAATAGCGGGTCCACTGCGTCATTACTCGGTGGCGATATACCAAGCAGCACGGCTTCTCTGTTGGGATGCTGACAACTGAGGTTTTCCTTTGCGAGAATGTGATTGTGACATGGCTTGAAGGAAGACGGACATCCATTCCCCAGTACAGTTGTAGCGAAAGCGTCGACCTTCTCTGGTGTGCGTAATCTGTCGACACAGACGTCACCAACTATGACCCACCCGAGGTCCAGCTTCTGGGCGAAAGGAGCGTCGTTGGGTCCATTCCGTTGCTGGCGCACTTTTATGTGCCTGAACAAGGTCCCGGCCTATAAGGAGCAGGATCTGCGCTTCGGGGTCCATTGGTGGAATGAGGCTGGCTAGTGCTTTGAGGTGGGGATGCCTGCGTGCAACGTCTGGCGTTGGAATTTCATGCCTATGTTGTTTGGAATCTCATCACACTCAATCAGCGTGGGTAGATCCAGCCGTTTTTCGGATGTGAGGCTCTCGACTACGTAGCCACTTGCTCGTCTCCCTGTCGTTTCCACCACGCCGGCGCAGGTCCTCAGTGTGTACGGACATTCACCTGCACGAATACCAAAGCGCTCGAAGAATTCTGGCCTGGCCAGAGATCTATTGCTCTGGTTCGCAAGCATTGCGTACATCCGGACTGCCTGCTCTGGTCGTGTCTTCGGGTACACTTTAACAATGCAAATCTTCGAACATGATCTTCTAGAATTTAAGCCTCCGCGCACGCCCGTACAGCTTGACGTTATCTCTGAAGAAGCTTCATCCAAGCCTGCCTGCGAGGGCATGACGTTTGTGCATTGAACTTGGGATGATTCTGTCGGAGGATGAAGAGCTGTTACATGCTGGTCGCTGTTACACTCC
This sequence comes from Ornithodoros turicata, assembly GCF_037126465.1. Classification (NCBI taxonomy): domain Eukaryota; kingdom Metazoa; phylum Arthropoda; class Arachnida; order Ixodida; family Argasidae; genus Ornithodoros; species Ornithodoros turicata. Next base: position 3,483,761 of record NW_026999400.1, on the reverse strand, counting down.
CTACATTGCATTGTCGAGTTACAGTTTCTGGCGCTGTGTGTTGTCGCGCAGCATCTGAAGCAGGCGCCGTAGTTTGCTAACAGGCGTTTTCGCTCATTCAAAGGTTTGTGCCGAAACACACGACAGTCGGCGAGCTTATGCGGTTTCCTATGCAGGGGGCACATCACTTCCGACTTCTTTGAAGTATTTCCCTTGGTGGTACCGACCAAGCCGCCTTCCAGAGAGGTAACTTGGGTCCCGTGCACTGACACAGATGTCCTCTTGGAACTATGCGTAGTTGATGGTTTGTCCTTTATGCTTCTGTTGTCAACTACAGACCCGATTATGAAGCTCGGATCATTCTTCGTTTTAGCCGTACTTCGGACGAAGCCCGAGAAGACTGAGAAAGGCGGGAAAGACACGCGGTGCTCTTGCTTGTACTTGGATCCGAGGCTTATCCACTTCTCTTGCAAACCTAAGGGCAGCTTTGCTACGATGGGATTAACGCCGCGCGCCGTATCCAGATAAGACAGGCCAGGCAAGTGCGGATCAGCCTTCGCAGATTCCAGTTCTTGAAGCAAGTCTGCCAGCTCCCTGAGCCTCTCCCTGTCACTACTCGATACCTTGGGGAAGTTCTCCAGCCTCCGAACAAGCGCATTGTCTATCGCCTCTGGGCTACCGTATGCTTCCTCAAGACGTTCCCAGATTGATCGAAGGCCCATGCTTGGGTCCTCGATGTGCACGGATCTCAGCCTCCTAGCGTAGGCAGACGATTCGCTTCCTAGCCACTTCACCAACAGGTCAATCTCCTCTGTAGCTGATAGCCCAAGGTTCTCAGTGGCGTTTCGGAAAGCGGATTTCCATGACCTATAGTCCTCTGCACGTTCGGTGAACGTTGGGAGACCAGTCGTTCCCAGTTCCCGACGAAGAAGGTATTTAACGATGTCGCCCATGACCGGTGCTTGTTCCTGAGGCATAGGAACCCTTGCGTCCCCTGAGGGGTTGTCGTTGTGCTGTTGGGGGAATCCCCTATAGCAGGGATGCACTGGACGTCACATCGAAGCGACGCGAGGGTTGCAGCGTGTGCGGCGGACTCTCCTGGGAAAAATGACGTGCTCTGTGGTACGGTGTGGTGCAGAACGTAATCCCTAGTTCGCTCTGACGAGTCAACCAGCTCGACTTCAGGAGTTCGTGTGCCACCTTGTACGAGTGCTGCTTCCAAAACCCTGGCTTGTGCTTCCGCTGCGGCAGCTTGTTTCTCTTTCTGCAGTGTCTCGAGGTCGGCTTCTATGCGGGCTTTTTCCAACTTCATTGCGGCTTCCCGTTGGCTGTATGACGTGAGTGTACGTGCCGCTTCTGCATCTGCGCGAGCCCTGGCTGCAGCGACACTTGCTGAAGAACTGACGGTCCTTGCTTGGTCCTTTATATTAAATCGTACAATGTATTTACAATTAGGTCCTTTTAGCGCAGCATATTTAACCGTTTCACTTCTCCATACCACACATTAGAGGAAAATGTACGAAGGAGTACTGAAAACTTGCAACACAATGCAAGACAATGAAGCACGCGTCCTAGACTCATAAACTTTTATTACAATTCGATGCGTTCATCTCGAAGCGCTTCGCATATTGTTCCCGGACCGGCCTCGGTGGCTCAGTCGGTAGCGTGTTCGCCTTCTGATCGCGGGTTCGAACCCGGCCGAGGACGCCAGCAACTTGGTGGGAGGGTACAAGTTGCTTAGACACGCCGTCTTCCGTGAGGGGCGTTAAATACGGGGTGCCGTGTGATGAGCTTTCATCACACGTTAAAGAACCCTCAGGTGGGCAAAAGCAATCCACTGACCGACCGCTGTGGCGTCGCTCGTGATCTCAGTTGTCTCGCGACGTAAACACCCATTTATTATTACTACTATTATTATATCGTTCCTGAAGCTTCTTAAACCCCTTGGGAAAAGGAATCCGACGTCTGCTCTCCGAAATAAGCTTCGGCTGCTCCTACCATCTCAGAGTCCTCCGAGAATTTTTCAGGTTTGGAAACAAAACATAGACCGATGGGACAAGATATCGCGAGTACGGCGAATGTTCAATACTTCAAATCGCAAATGTTTCAGAACCTGCATTAGCTTGCCTGTTTTGTGAGCAGTCAAGCCTCGCGGAGAACGCGGAGTTTGTGATGCAATCATGTTTCATCAACTGTAACGAGTCAGTCAAGAAATGTCAAAATGCTGCAATTGGAGGCATTCATTCGGCGCGGGTTCTCATTGGCATTCAAATATTTCGGCACCTTCTTGGCTGGCAGCTTCCGCAATCCTCATACTCAACTCTTCATGAATTACAACCCCAATGCGTTCTCTGGATATGCAATTGTCTGGTGGTCTGCAATTGTTTTAGCCGAGATCCGCTGATCTGCAAAAATGAGGCCATGGACACAGCTAACAGTCTCGGTTGTTGATACCGTTGGATGCCTCCCCAATCTTCCGCCTTTTCCGGTGTCAAAATCCCCACACTGAAAGATGGCACATCACTCCTTCACGGTTGAATATGATGGGCACTTGTCATGTTTGCGTCGTGCGTTCATAGTGCTTCCTTAGAGTTCTCCCATGGAGCATCATGTGTTCCCGTGGAAGTTTCTTCTGCATGAACGTCATGACAGCACGAAGTTTAACCTTCGAAGATTTCACGCTTGTAGTAGACATGGTTCTGTTGATAGCCCAGGCAAAATTGGCGCTTCGCGTTAAAGACCTGCAGTTTCTCTCCTTGTCCATCTCTCTTTTTTTGTGTCTACGATAACGAGATCCCGTTCGAATATCTGGAACTGGGTCCGGCCGAGAATTTTTAGCACGCCCTCGTAGGTCACCTGATTACTATTATCTGTTGTTCCTTGCAGGCTCTGTCATCGCGCCCTGTGCCTTCTGCCGTTATTAACCAAGTGAACAAGGACGGCTACACCCCGCTGCAGTTGGCTTGCCTGATGGACAAGCCGAAATGCGTGAGGGAACTCCTCAAGGAAGGCGCCGACGTTAATTCTGCTTCCGTTAACCTGTGCCCCGATCGCAACAATGCCACCGCCACTGTCTGGTTAGTGCGTCCGCTGCTGCAGTGCTAAGGTTATTGACGTCCTCCTTCTCCGCAGCGTTGGGCGAGACCACGTGGAACAGAACGAGCACAATTTTCAGATTGAAGATATGAAGCACGGAGGAACGCCACTGCATTGGGCAAAGACCACTCAGGTGTACCCGCAGTTTGTTTTGTTCCGTAATCTACCGTAAGGTATAGCTCCCAGACTTCTGCACGCACAAATGCGTCCCAATTTCACGCAGTACACTCTGGTGTTGACCTAACCTTATTGATAGTGTTAACCAGGAAATAGTGGGGCGCGTGATAACTAGCTTGTTCGCAGTGCCAAAAGGCAATATGTCAAATTTGGCTGAGGACGGGACGATGCTGCAAGTGGAATGTAGCTGTCATTGTTTTCTGATGTGGGCGTCTAGGTAGACCTGGGAATTGTAGGCTACACAACTAGTGCGCAAAGTTTCTGAGCTAACTTGTGTATAATGGTGTAGTTGGTTCTGAGCGGTCACCTCAAAGCATTAAATACACAGGGACAGGAACACGAACCAACAAGGCATCTGCTTCTGTTGTCGTGTGCAAAGTATCCCTGTGACATCTTCTGTCTCTGCCGCCCACACTCCCCTCTTGCGATGCAGTTGTTCCAACTGCAGTAATTACCGCAGCTGGAGCTTGGACACCTTTCAACTCCTATGCTGTTCTTCTTTTTCTTTTTTCGCATGCCTCCGGGGATTCTACAATGCACCATACTGAAAACATTTATTGAGGACGCGGTTAGTTTTTGCCAGCGGTATATTCCCCTCATAGAGCACTCAAGATGAGGTCATAGGGTATCAGAGGAGCAGAGGGCACACGTCATTTGTTTTTCGTTGTGGTTCGACAACTGGCCGTTAACTATTTTTGTGCCAAGTTTCGTATTTCGATCGAACCCACCTCTGACAACTCCGCATGTAACACCAGGTAGGTGTGACTGTTCTCAAGGCCCCTACACTTGCAACGAAATGCGGAGAAAAATGGTGCATCTCATAGCGTTCGGTGCAGTGTGGTGGGCCCGGCAGTTGGGGAATCCGTTGAGAAGCATGGGAAGGACTAAGTGTGGAATGGTCATAGCTCATTTATTTGTTCCTCCGTAATCTGTCGCGCAGTACAATGCGTGCATAATGTAATTAACTGCATTCATCAGAGTGTGACAACTCCCTTTCAACCTCGCCTCTCACTTTGCCTTTTTGCACAGATTTATTATTTTCATGATTCAAGCACAGGTTTCAAGTTTCAGCAACTTATTTGTTGATTCCATAGTCCCATTCGGTGGTCATACTCATGTCTCTCGTTATTTCACTGGTGGGTACTCCTGCCGTGATGGCACAGCCGGATGATCGTAGCTCTAATGCCACATCAATTCACGACACATCGCTCAGTAGAAAAGTGATTTCGTTAATGGAAGGCTAGCCTGCGCAATGAATGGATAATACGACAGGAGAGACTTCGTGCCTGCGCCACACGGTCTGGATAACGTATTAAGAATTGCGTACAGGACGTTTGCATGCATTCACGTTGTGTTATCTGACTTCATTATGTTGTTGCTTTCGGATCACGCATCCAGTTCCTGGAGACCATGATTGACCTAGGATGCGACGTTGACGCCAAGAACTTCCAGGGTAACACTGCTCTGCACATCATGGTGGCACGCAACAGGCTAGCTTGTGTCATCAGTCTTCTCAGTCATGGAGCCAATGCCAATGCGATGGGAAGCGACGGCGACACACCCCTGCACACCGCTGTCAGAGTGAGCATCGAAACGAATAACTGACCTTATTTAATCTCGGAGCTTGTGTATCGGTTTCGTTTTTCTGACTGTCTGCATTTTTTTTTCGCAGAATATGTAGCACACTGCTCGAAATTTGTTCGTGCTCAGACTTCATGCTTCCGAATCATACGTTTCTAATCAGAAAGAGCAAAAGTTAAAGCGGCTCAGACAAATAAAAGACTGTAGTCTTCTTCCGAGCGTATTTCTGCGCTACGGTTCACAGCCGGGACGTTGCTGTGCCACAGCCTTGGAGATTTAGTACTTTATGAAGGTGTTGTTAAGAACCACAGCCTCTGTCCTTGGATTAATGAAGTCTCCCATTCACCGCCTTTGACTTGATGCGGCTGTCTGCTCCATCAGGTAGGGAAAACGGTGTCTCCTAACTGCCAACCACGTCAACTCGTCAACCCCCGAAGCGGTCAGGACGATCACCCCACGGGAACGATAATCCCCACGAGATAAAACGCATGCGCGTCGCCCTCTCCTCTCCCAACTGGTCTTACCGAACGAACAGGGAGTGAACGAAGACGCGACTAATTTCTGAAATTACGGAAATAAACATGGAATTTTAAAGTAGCTGTAGTGTAACAAGTTGTAAGTAGTCGTCTTATGAAAAAAATTCACTCGGCGTTGTGCATGAACCGTCGATACATTTTCTTCTTGTTTCTTCAGAATAAACCAATTTGGTTATTCTATTTAATTGCATGATGCTGACGTCACACTGCAAACTATACCTGAATATCTCTTTCAGGTTGCTATGCCTACGAACGATGACAGACTACTTTTCTTGGAACAAGTAAGCAAAGAGCACAGTGCACCCACTGCACGAACATGCGTAACTATACAGAAACTGACTTAGGACCCCCTATCTACCGAATATACAGAGCGTTCATTTTTATCCGTTTATGTTTTATATATATATAAAAAGTTTGAAAGCAGCATAGATATTGCTTTTGCAGGTGTGTTCTATAGCAAGGCGGACATCCTACAAGATGTCAAATTACACTAATTTACTCCTTAGTTTGAGCAGTTGAGTAGTTGAGGAGTTTTGAGCAAAAACAATATAGCAGAATGGGAGACAACCCTCGTTGAAAGCCATTTTATCTTTTAACAATCCTGAAACGACTGGGCGAAACAAAAACCACGTGCCACAGGAGCGCACGACCTTCGGTGACGGAGGGTTATCTGGGCTAGAAAAGCGCTTGATCTCACCAGCAGACGAGCACCTGCTCCAATCATCTCCACCGTTCCAAAGCACGTGGTACGCTAACGTGGAGTGAGTGTTCTCCTGAGTGTAGTCAGTTTCGGTTTCGGTTGTGTAGCATAATTGGGCGATGGATACTTCAACGTACGTGCGCGTTTCAGCATTTTTTCAAAATGGTACGGCCTTCAACGAGGATTCTTGCACATTCTGCTATCTCGCTTTTCCCGGGCTCCCCTAATAGGCCTTGTTAGAAAAGCAAGCGTCACCTGTGGCACGCTTTGACGGTGTATGTATGGATTGATCTGGTCGACCCTCTCCCACCATCAACTTCTGGAAATCGGTAGGTCGTCGTGCCTATCGACCACTGTACTCGCTATGTTGAGACCGCTGGCTTCAGGTACCTCCCAGGAACCTCCTCTTCCGTCACGGGGCGCCTCGTGGTCCGGTCAGCAACCACGAATGTTCCTTTCTCGCCACTCTCCTCAGACCGACGGCTTCACGGAACGTTAATTGCACACTTGACGATATGATGGCCTTTTTGTGTATCTTCACAGCACGAAGTATATAGCTTGCCGTTGTTGGCCGCACTCAAGTGGACATCGTGACGACTATAACACCCCCCCCCCAAAAAAAAAAGAAAGAAAGAAAGAAAAAGGAACCTGCGTTGTTAAAGATATCCAATTGAAACACCGTCGCTAAAGTACCGCTCACATGACTACTGCAGGCATCGGCTTGTAATAGAGAATGCCCCTTCTAAAGTACAGCTTGCGACATACTTGTCTAGAATCGACAGCTTGCGGTTTATCCGACCTGGAATCTCCATGCGTTGCAAGTTTGTTTCGGCTAATATACACGTACGGGGTAGCATACCGTACGTGTTCATTAGTCGGAAGAAACATTCTATAGCAGCACATGTAGATTCCAGACAGGATAAACCGCAAGTTGTCGATTCCAGACAAGTATATCGCAAGCTGTACATTGCGTTGACGTATAAGGGCATTCCCACTCGCCCTCGTGTCGCGCTCGGCTGAGGAAAGGAGTTAAGTGACGGCTGAGTTATTAAAGTGCAACTCTTGAGTAGCACCGTACTAAAGCAAGAACAATTGTCGTTTCTTACCCTTCTCTTTTCACTACCCTTTTAAGACATAATAGAGGTCATACTTCAAAAAACGTTGTGTATTCAGTCTAGCTCAACTAACGCGCTAATTCCTCGCTAACGACTCCCATTATAGGTTTCCAAGACGAAGAAATCGAAGCCGAAAGCAGAACTGCCAAAAGTAAGGGCTTTGTGGAGACACCTTGACCCACTGGCGTAGCCAGAGGGGGAGTTCTGGGTGCTCAAACCCACTGGAAAATGGTACCTTTGGTAGTGCGTTTGTGAGAGAGAAACTATGGGCAATCCTCCTCTCCCATGTAAAGTTCAGAGTACCCCTCCCGAAATATTTTTCTGGCTACGCCGCTGAACCCCCCTTATCGGACATCATTTCCACGCCATTATGTGTTTCCAGAGCGACGTGTCACTGATCCAGGCCCTGATCATTTTTGGGGCAGACGTCAATCAACCAAATCAACGCGGGGAGACCGCACGCCATCTGGTGTCCATCTCCCAACAGCAGCAGACTGGCAAGGATCACTGCGTCCTCTACACGTTGCACGCCGTCGGTGCGAAACGCTGCGAGATCAATAGAGGTTGCGCTGAAGGGTGCGCGCCTGACGGCACATACGACGGCACACCCCCGGAGAAGCCAAATTTTATCAAAGCGCCGCAGTGTGAGTGTGCTTGAGAAGAATGTTCTTTGCCATCTTTGCGTGATGTACTGTACCTTGATGTAATGACAAAGCGGAGACTCTAATCTATAGGAGTATTGTATCGAGCCTCTCTTGTCCTGGTCCTAAGCAGACACAAAGCCTTTAAAATAACTGCACTTTTGACAGCACATTTCTGCAAAGTTCGTACAATGTGCGAGGGAAAAACCATGTGTAGCATACTTCTGATACGATGATTAAACTTCACCCTCGCAAGGTCTCCATTAAGATGTCGAGATACCTTTTACGCTTTTTGCTTTTGCAGAAAATGTAAGAGCAAACATAGGTTCTTATTTATAGGAGGCTACATCTTTATTGGAGTTCTTTATTAATTTGTTCGTTCTGAAGTACGCGTATGTGCAGCTGCTGGCGGTCATCATGTCAGTTGCGGGAAGACATCGTCTCTCTTAGACTTCATGGTTACGTGCTCGTCGTACTTATGATACTACGTACTCGTAGTGTCTGCGAGGCGCCGTCACCCTTTCTGTGTGTCTTCTGTTAATACTTTGTCACAGGACGTGCTAGTCCTATGCGTTCACCACCGTTGTTCCGCCGCGAGGGACCACGCGTGTTGGAAATTGTTCATACGTCTCACTATTACCCTTGTACACTCTTAGAAATGAGGGGGGGGGGGGTGATGTCAGGATAGGCTCGCCGTTGTTGGCCACACAGAAGTGGGCGTCGTCACGACTCTTAGAAATGAACTTCACCACGTAGCACGCTCCTAGCCAACAATCATCCCGAATGACAACGTTCTCGCCCCTGATTTGCTGAAAACGGAGGAGGAGCCTATTTTGTGCCATTATGCACGGCACAAAATAGGCTCCTCCTCCCGTTTTCAACAAATCAGGGGCGAGAACGTTGTCATTCGGGATGATGGTTGGCTAGGAGAGTGCTATGTGGTGAAGTTCATTTTTAAGAGTGTACCAGTGCGAGAATCGCCAATAGACGACTTGCATAAATCCCGTGAGGCAGCGCAAGAACCCTGCAGTGCGTTGTTACGTTCTCTTGAGCTCTGTTGTCCGCGCGCATCTTCGGCAAGCCCTGCAGGTTATTCCCTGTGCAGACATGCAGCAGTGTGAGGTTTCTTTTGAAGTTCATTGCACAGAAGGGAATGGTAGTTGTGCACAAATTTAGTGAAACTGCATTCGAATTTGATTTAGGAACGTTAAAAGAAAATGAACGACATCCGGATAAAGTATAAGCTCGACACGGTGCTGGCGGACGTTCAATTCACCCACCGCGCAATCAATCATTCGCATTTTAACTAGGATAAAAGCACAACAACTTGGACAGTCTATCGCATAACATGCACTGCGTTCATCGGCAATCATGTACAAGGGTCGTTCAAGGTTGACCGAGGTTTTTGCTCGACAAAAACCAATAAGTAAATGTAATTGGATAAAACATTCGGAGGATGAAATGCAATTCTTCTCGGGTCAGCAGCACGTGCAGCAGTACACGTGTAGCAGCGGTAACTACCATGTCAGCGAGCGCATTGTGCCTGTAGCTGTGGTGGTGCATGGTGCTGGTGAAAGGTCTCACAGAGGTGGGCAACGTCACGACTGACGCCCTGGGGGAATGTGCGTCCTGAGCCGACTTCTAAGGGAACTGTACCGACATAGATCTGAACGCGTCTGAAGAAAACCCAGGAAAAACCCCAGACAGCACAGCCGGCAACGGGATTCCAACCCGGGTACCTCCCAATCTCGACGTGACATGGCCAGCACGCTAACCACTGAGCCACGGGAGCTGCAAGTGGGATGAAGCTGTGGAAGAGGGATGCATAATCAAGTTCCTTGTCAACGAGAACGTCAGACCAGCTGAGATTTTGCAAAGCTTACAGGCACAATATGGGAACAAATGATGTCAAGGAGAAGAGTGTAAGAAAGGTGCAGACAGTTTGGCGAAGGAACGGGGTATTTTGACCAAGGAACCACATAGACACGTTCGCCCGACTGCTGTCACGCCAGTGAACGTCGCGAGCAAGCCATCCTCGAGAACTGGCGACTGACGGTTCGGGACATTCCAGGGAAATTTTAGTGTCGGCAGGGTGGAGACAACCATTCACGAGCACTTACTGTTCCGCAAAGTATATGGGCGTTTATGTGTATTCGCTCGGAGGCGCTCCGAGCCCTGTATTCGCTATGAGCCCGAGCGCCTCCGAGCGAATAAACATAAACGCCCTATGCAAGATGGGTTACCCCGCACCTCACTTGTGACCAGAAGGAAGCGCGCATGGCAGTCTCTGAGGAGCTGCTGAACCGGTCTCAATTGAAGGGCGACAAATTTGAATTGAAATTTGAATTTGACAATGAATAATGGGTGGAACCTGGATGCACCATTTCACCCCCGAGACAAAAAGAAGCAGCATGGAATGGCGACATAGGGCTTCCCCGCCGCCAAAGAAAAGGAAGATGCAGACGTCTGCTGGGAAGTCCATGGGAAGTTTCTTCTAGGATATGCGAGGTGCCACGTATGTGGACTTCTTCGAGCAAGGGGTCACGATTAATATCCAGTACTACCCCACGTTGATAAAGGTTGCCGTGCGAAACAGTTCGCAAGAATAGGCCTAGGATGTTGTCAGGAAGGGCAAATGCTCTTCATGACAATGCCCGGCCTCACATGGCAAATTTGACGGTATAGCAACCCTGGCCGACATTTGCTGGGAGGTTTTGTAACATACCCCTTGCAGCCCAGATTTAGCCCCAAGGGATTATTGTTTGTTTGGGCACCTTAAAGAGCATCCCTTGGAGGAAAGGTTCCATATGCAGATGAAGCCCTCCAGAATGATTCCTGCAGTGGCAACGACAGCAGTTAACCCACTTCTTTCTGCGTCAAAAGCATAAAACAGTTCCCACAGCACTGTCTAGATGCGCACTGTGGATACTACGAAAAACTGACTTAGTTTGGTGCTCCCCGAATTTTCCATTCTATTTAGAGTCGTTCAACCTTAAACGACCCTTCAGAACAGCGCCGTGTCTTATGGTAAATTCCATTGGGAGACCTGGTTCAAAGTTCCCTCAATGAAACGCAAAAATTGTTCAATTGACAGAGGTCAGGCGTGGGGAAGAGAAGCAACACCGCCTACGTATGAGTGCATCTTCCAACACCACTCTGGATGGTGTCGGGACCGGCAAACGTTTTTTACCCATACGTGGGCGCGCATATAGGGCAAAGCGAGCCGAACGCGGCGGAAGATAACAGGTGTGTGCTCGACAAGCGAGGTCGGCACTGTTGGAGAGTCTTTAGGCTTTCAATGACTTTCGGTAACGGCGATATTAGTAGTGCTGTACTAACAAATGTACACTGCCATACATAGCAGGCATATCAACCATATCGCTATGTACCTCGCGTGGTCAATCGAACCCCAGAAAGGAAATCCGAGTGATGTCGCTCGTTGAACTTCCGATAAATGCTATATGATAAGTGCTCATATCAAGCGAGTCAAGTGATACCCAAAGAGCGTCATTGTGTATTTTTTTACAGTCTATGACAAGATCCTGGGACCGACGATCGTGAAGGCCGCTCTAAATCGTCGTCACGAAGAACTGCGATCTGGCCGTCCTCGCAAGAATGGTCGTCTGCTGTGCCTTGACGGCGGAGGCATCCGAGGTCTAATTATTATTCAGATGCTGATCACCCTCGAGTCCATCCTCGGTTGCGCTGTCATTGAGTGCTTCGACTGGGTGGCTGGTACCAGTACGGGAGGAGTCCTTGCTTTGCTTCTTGCTTGCCGTAGGTCGAACACTGTCATAATTTCCTTAATTCTTGAATCACCTAACGTTCAAACCGCGAAGTATTTATGCGGAGAAATATTTCGCAAACGAACAGACACCTCATAAATGGGGCCGATCCAGTTCTTGTACTCGCGGATCAAATTGTCTGCGCAACTATTATCTCATTTGCAGCCTCGCAACTACAATGCGGCCAAGTAAACTAAGAACCAACTTATATGTTTATATATTATAGTCAGCCTGCTAAACTGTCGCCTTCAAAGTGGTATTAAGGTGGAAAAATTTCTCTGTGCGATATGAAAGATTCCGTCATCATGACAATAATGCAAAAGGAACGAGATTCACCCGTTGCGCCGTTTGTAATTAAAACGTGAGTAAAAGTGTCAATTTGGAGGTTCCTCTTTCCTTCCTCCCAATCGGCGCAAAACGTCAAGAGTACGTGACCTTCAGCGCATCCAATTGTCAAAGAAAATACATTGCGGGTACTGGCAGTTCCCACGTTTCTTTGTCCAATCAACGCGGTACCAGTGGAGCTCCGACTTTGCTGTGACGCGTTGGGGACCTAACTTGGACACATATCATACGTGTATTCTATAGTAGCTGAAGCTTTCGCTACCGCCAAGAATCAACGTTATCAAAGACACAAATTATAGCCAACGCGCGAAAAACGAAACTTTACTGAACGGAGGCTACCAGGCACCGTGAGAAGCCCTACCAACTGCGAGCGGGGCAGTACGGATCAGATTGCAGATGCGTGCGCTAGAGCGGTGCTGGGACGCCGGTGCGCTAGAGCAGTGCTGGGTTGTAATAGCGCCGTTATGTGATTATGACGTCCGATGACGTCCGACGATGAACCTCCCCACTCTCCAAAGCCAAAATAAAGTTGTTGTTGTTATGACGTCCATCTCTTGTATTGCACGTTCCACAATGCTTTTCCAGACAAAAAAAGTTTCTAGTAAGACAATTCTTTTAAAAAAAGATCCACACGATGTCTTTATTGACAGGTGGGACATTTCGGACGTAACCATTGACCAGTTTGACGTGAAACTTTTCGTTACACACAACTCACAATCATTGCGCATCGCGAAATAGCGCCCACTTGTTATTCTTCCCGCGTTGCATTGCGAGTGTATCCGAAATAATGATAATCGAGTACAGAATGTAGACTTCTTCCAGTATAGCCTATGAAAGCCACAAACATCAACCCCTTTAGAGCCCCTTTAAGTTGGCACGCTCCAAACGTCACACAATGGTGTTGTGGTTTTTGAATGCGGGTTGAAATAAGGATTTTAATGGCGAATTCCGGTGGCCATTACGTTGCAACGGCCTAGCGCTTGGAAATTGCTAGGTCGGAGCCGGTGTTGGATCACGTGACCATTGCCACCTGAACGTGACAGGAATCTTGCAGTTTTAGACGCTTGGATTAGGCTAGGGGCATGGCAGTCGCTCGTCTTCGGGTTCCGCCGTCTGCTAACCAACGTGAACTTCGACGTGTGGGCAAATGAGATCCCTCTCCACCCTCGCTATGCGGATGTGACGACACCGAATATAGTTGGGCAATCCTCTGCCCGGTCGCTTCGATGCCGGGCGAAAAACGTGCTGGCAAAGTATGTAGCTTGCATAGTGAGGACGTAGGGGCGTAGTCTCTCGCTCCAGTAATGACCTAACTATTCTGAATGGCTGTTAGTTCTGAGTATGATATGCGGTTCTGTATGTGTACGGCTCTGTTAAGTTCGGTAGACTGCACGTCTGCACCAGAGAGACATTGTTGACGCTATGAGATTCCTCAGAGCATTCATTCGCAGGCCTCGTGTCGGAAACTTCAGCCAGCCAACAGAGATGCTCCGCATAATTCTCACTGACACTGAATACTCTCCCAATTATGTTGAGACTATACATTTCAATACCGGTTCGCGTTCCCCCTCGTGCTTGAAACATGGCGTGTGCTGTATGAATAGCGTTTCGCAGGTAAGACACCACGGCGATGTCTGCAGCTATACTTCAGCCTCAAGGACAAAGTGTTCATTGGGACTAGACCTCATGACGCTGAGTCATTGGAGCGATTCCTGCAGAAAGAGGTCGGCGAGAACACAGTCATGACAGATATCAAGCATCCAAAGTAAGGAAAAACAATCATTTTGGCCGTGACGTATGTTGCGTTTGGAAGTACCATCTTCACCCCACACCCCAGAACTTCACCCCATAGCACGCTGTGCGCCAACCATTGCCGCAAATGATAGCGTTATCGCTTTTCATTCGAGGAGAGAGGGGGGCGTACGCCTTTTTGTGGCAATTTGGATATATGAAAATTGCCACAAAAAGGCGTACGCCCTCGTCTCTTCGAATCAGAAGCGATAACCCTATCATTATTGGCAATGATTGAAGCACAGCCTGCTATGTGGTGAAGTTCTGCTTTTAGAGTTCACATGGCACGCAGCTAGCCAACCGTCATCCCGGACGACATCATTCTTTCCCCTGATTTGGTGAAAACGGAAGGTGCACGCCTTTTTGGGACGCTTATGCAGAAATGTTAATTGTCACAGAGGCGTACGCCCCGAACTTTCCACAAATGAAGAGTGATGGACGTCACTCTGTAGTCTGTACAACATGGTTGGCCTTGAGCGGCGAAGCTTTGTTTTAAGAGTGTGCCCATGAGTGTGGTGAATGTGAACTCCGAGACTACACTCTTAAAACAGAACTTCACCACATAGCACGCTCCTAGTCAACCGTCATTCCGAATGATATCATTTTGTGTCCTTATTTGCTGAAAATGGAGGCGCCTACATGGAACACATTATGCTTGTCCCAGATACTCTTAGAAATGAACTTCACCGCATAGCACGCTCCTAGCCAACCATAATCTCGAATGATATCGTTATCAGACCTGGGGGCTTAATCGCTTCGTCGTCGTTACGGTCGTTACAAGCTAACGAGTGGCGGGAAATTCAAAAAGGTGGGCACGTCACACATTGCGCGTGACGTGTACCACGACCTTCACGTATCGCGCGAAGAGCGCCGTGCACGTGTTTTATCACGTGCCCACCTTTTTAAATTTCCCGCTCTCCTTTTTGAATTTCCCGCCACTCGTTAGCTTGTAACGACCGTAACGACGATGAAGCGATTAAGCCCTGTTGAAAACGGGAGGCGTACGCCTTTTTTGTGACAATTATGAACAGCATAAGTGTCACAAAAAAGGCGTGCGCCTCCCGCTTTCAACAAATCAGGGCAGATAACGATATCATTCGAGATGATAGTTGGCTAGGAACGTGCTATGTGGTGAAGTTCATTTTTAAGAGTGTAGGGTCCTCCCCCCGTTTTGAACGAATCATGACATAGAATGATATCTCTCGGTATGGTGGTTGACTAGGAGCGTGCTATGTGGTGAAGTTCTGTTTTAACAGTGTACATTCCTTCCGACACTGAAAGTTTGAGGGGTGTTGGAAAATGTTTCTAGGGGGTATGGAGGGTGCCAGAAAAATCGCTGTTTGTGTGCGATTCGAAACCACCTTCGAACTATACTGCCAAGCAGTGGATATCCTGTATTGTATTCATTCAAGCCGCGCCGTTGTTGTACCGCTTGGGACTGCGAGTTTGAGAGGAAAGTGCCGCATTTGTTCTATTGACTGTTAGTTTACTTGCATGGTATAATTGCATTGAATCGTAGCGTGCTTCGTGGAGGGTAGCGCTATATTGCAGGCAGCCAACAGGAAGCTTGCTTGTGCCTACTCCGCCGAGAAAACATGGCGTAGTTTACTTAAGGACAGACGCTGTCTAATTCCCACTAACGGTGTCCGTGTCCTACTGCTTATTGCTTTACAGTACAACTCTCTTTATCCGCAGATTGATTATAACGGGAGTTTTGGCTGATCGACATCCTGCAGCCTTGCACCTGTTCCGGAACTACGACTGCGCGAAAAAAATCCTCGGTCTCTCTACGAGCGACTCGGAGTTTAGGCCTTGCACACCTCCAAACGGTAACCATTATCGCTTACGGCTAGGGTTCCGCATTTTCGGTATTTATTTTTGGGCGGATTCGGCGTGTGTTTTTCGATGTTTATTGATTTTCACGAAATCGGCGTTTTTCGATGTTTTTTCCTGGCGTGTACATGGTTCACGCGACAGTTATCGGCGAATAGAAATCACAACGTAATTTCCGCACGACATTCGTTCAAGATGGCGTTGTACGCTGCGGTGGCGTTTGACGGCTAACGAAAAAGTAAATGGACATTTTTCACAACCATCGTATTTCTGTATGGTTATCTGATATGCATCAACAAACTGCAGGGCATATGCAGCAATTTATCTCTGTCATGTCCTGGAATGTCCCTCTGTATTCGGTGTTTTTCGATTAAAACCAAATTAGAAAAAAATTACCCAGCGTACGTTTTTCGATGTTTTTCGGTGTTTTTATTAAAAACCGAAAATGCGGAACCCTATTTACGGCATATTGGCAGCGGCACATACTCGAACGAAATAAGTCAACTAATGCTTGGGTACCGTATTCGGCACCAAGATATGATAAGAAATAGAAGGCGGAAGGGAGGTGCGAGTGACTGGTTTAATGGAAGAGCAAAGAATGAAAACTTGGAAAGATGCTGCTCGTGCTCATAGATATTACTTATGGCACCGTAGTTTCCAATGTCCTCCCGCGGCGAAAGTTCATGGTCATACTTCAATGTGGTACAAGCGCTGAACAGCGGTCTTGCCGTCTTGATGTTTCACGAGGTCATGACCCGACATAATTACTTTGTCCGTCGTAAAGCTGTGATAAATGTCCCGCGTCCCAGAGACATCTGGGCATGTTGCTGGCGATCAGAACCACATCGCCCTCTTCTACTTCGTAGCTGTTCCACTAAAATGGTGGGCTGATCGTATAGTTGCAATAGATAGTCGTGCTTCCATCATTCCCAGAATGTCTACATCAGGTTTTGGCGGTGTAGCATTCTTCGAGTCGATTCGCTCTTGGTAGACGAAGGCGGGTCAACTCGAGAGAGCGCTGGTGGCGACGGCAAGGCGATACTCTTCGATAACCGCCGAAACGTTTCCTGTTACCGAGACCAATCAGAAAGAAAATAGTCCGAAGACTTGACAGCAATGGTGAAAGGATGTCAAGATAGTTTGTTAGGCAAGACTGAACGCTATCCCTCATCCGATCAATTCCACTAGTGACTAGGCCAGGTAGACTTGGTAATGAGCGTTTATTCAAAACGACCACGCCCCAAGAAAGAGCTCTTTGAGGATGCCATCCTCAATGGTTTTGTCCCGGCATGCGTCCCAGTAACTCTGCCGCCTTCTGGTCTCCCAGATCCTCAGTGGCCAATAGCTGTTGTAGTTGGCGTTGCTCCGATACAGCAGTGCGCCGAATGAGTTCTTTCACTGTGTCATAAGGCGGTCTGCTGGGGGATTCATAATGAGATTTCCTTATCTACGTCCATGAGTAATGCCCCAATGATGTGCCCCAATTTAGTTGCTTGCGAAGTGATCCGACGAGCAGCGAACTGCGCTTCCACCTGGCCAAGCCACATCTGTGGAGCATGTGCGCAGTGGCTCGGGAAGCAAACAGGAAGGGCTTCCACTTGAGCCAAGGAGGCGACAGGGTCAACAGGATTCATGTCTTGCATTGACGACGTGTCACAGGTTAAAGAGTGCTGCAGAAGGCCGCAAGCATTTATTCCAGACGACCGCTTGGCCGAAGGAAAGCACGCGCTCTCCTTGGGCGCACTACACCGACACAGCGTGAATGGTGCAGATGGCTATAGGCATGTTGGATGTTTTTTGTGGAACTCATGCACAACGATCATGACCCTCCAGAAGCAAAACATTAGTAATCCAGAAAGGAATCGGGACACGATCTAGCCATGATCAATTTAGGCAAACTCAGGGGGAAACGAGGGAGTGTCATCCCAAAACCAGAGTATTAACGCTGACAGCGGTATCCCAGAAACAGAGAACGACGCCCCATAGACCGTTTTTTCAACAAAACTCCTGCTGCTGTCATGCGTGCGCGTCTCTGGCGTGAAATTCTGAACAGTTCCTTTTTAGAATCTGTGCACCTTGTGGACATTAATCTTGAATGCTCTTATTTGCAGAGCAACTGGTGTGGCGAGCAGCGCGTGCATCCGGGGCAGCGCCGACATACTTTCCTCCTTTTGGCCGCTACCTGGACGGTGGTCTCATATCTAACAACCCGACCCTCGATGCAATGACGGAGATCACCGAGTACAATGAAGCACTAAAAGCTACGGTACTACTACTACTACTACCACCACTCACACAATCATCACAATGCACTGTAACAACAGTCTCCCCATTCTTATGCCCTATACATGCGGGCATACTGCTCGACCAGAAATTAGGTGTGTAGAAAAGAGAGTTCCAGGAGAATCCCTCCGTGTGGCATGCAACCTCCGCAGGTTTGTGGTGATCACAGAGGAAGCTATTGTCTGGCAAAGAAGTGATAAATGCACATTCAGCCCCTTAAGTGGAGCACTTCTGTCACATCATAGGCTATTGACAAAGCTGAACTAAATTTTTAAAACTACATCCACACAAGCATATCGCGTCGTTCAAACAGCACGATAACTTGATGAAACACCATCCAACAATACACTCTT
This sequence comes from Ornithodoros turicata, assembly GCF_037126465.1. Taxonomy (NCBI): domain Eukaryota; kingdom Metazoa; phylum Arthropoda; class Arachnida; order Ixodida; family Argasidae; genus Ornithodoros; species Ornithodoros turicata. Next base: position 3,465,546 of record NW_026999400.1, on the reverse strand, counting down.
AGAAATGAACTTCACCGTATAGCACGCTCCTAGCCAACCATAATCGCGAATGATATCGTTGTGTGCCCTGATTTGTTGAAATCGGGAGGCGTACGCCTTTTCTGTGACAATTATGAAGAGCATAAGTATCACAAAAAGCCGTACGCCTCCCGTTCTCAACAAATCAGGGCAGATAACGATATCATTCAAGATGATGGTTGGCTAGGAGCGTGCCATGCGGCGAAGTTCATTTTTAAGAGTGTATGTTACATTCAAGCATATCCGCACGTATTATGTCATCTAAACAGCCCGATGGTTTGATGAAACACCAATACATTACGTTTTCCAAGAATATGATATCAAGCATGTCCGAATATATATCGTGCCTAACGGCCGCACGACTTGCCAAGAGTCATGTACAGAGACATCAGCTGCTGCTGAGTGCTAGTGTATTTACGTCTATGTTGCTGGATTTCAGTGAATGCACTTGTCGGATGAGATGACAATGTTCAATCAAAATGAGATTGAAATAAGTACAACAACCATAATAAGTGAACGCTGCGTATTTACGCACGGTATTTCATGCTCGCCAGATAATTGTGGGACTTTCGGCAATTACGTTCTGGCAACTTTTGCCACCATTGAGGAAGACCTTGGAGAATTCTTAATTGCAGGAATTTTATTTCTGTCAATTGAACTTGGAAAATTGCCAAGCGAACCTCGCTTTTTTTTTCTTTTTACAGAAATATGAAGTCATCCATGGATAACCACAGAGCCAACAGAAATAGTCGGAAAAAAATTTGTAAAAATTACGCTTTAGCCACGCCTGCCTGATTTTGCTCAAAGAAGCGCGCACGAAATGTGCGTCTAGAAGAGGACGTGTCCACGCCCTCATTTGTTTTGCCTTTGTGATAAGACGGTTGTCCCCAGCACCAAGGTCACAGCAAAGATGGGTAAAACAAAAGGCGGGAATGCTTCCTCCTCTCCCAGCCATCTCCAGTGCGCTCTTTGCGACTATTTCTGTTTGGATACTGTGCATACTTTTTATTGGGTCTGTGGTTTTCCGTGGAAGACTTCACATTTCTGTAAAAAAAGTGAGGTTCGCTTGGCAGTTCGCCTGGCAAAGTTCAATTGAAAAAAAAAAAAAAATTTCCCACAACTAAAAATTGCCCAAAGCCTTCCTCAATGATGGCAAAATTTTCCAGAAGGTAATTGTCACAAAAGTCCCACAATCCTCCTGCGAGTATGCCGCCAGTTAGAATTTTTGATCACGTTAGGTGAAACACCCTATATAAGTCACACAATTGCTCTTGCACACTTTCGCATATCGGCCACAACTTTACGCTACTAATGCATATCGCAAAATATCAGACTGTCGCATGTCGGCCACAACTTTACACTACTATAATACATATCACAAAATATCTTCCTGCTTTCACAGGGCCAGGAAGAAAAAGTGCAGCCTATGGAAGTCGTAGTGTCCATTGGAACAGGCAAGGCTCCTGTGGTGCCCATAGCAGCCGGCACCTTGCACACGGGTACTGGGTTCTTCGGCGCCGCCAAAATGGCTTTCGGAGCTAAGGCCCTGAGCCAGTTGATCATCGACCAAGCGACGCAAGCGAACGGTCGCCTTGTCGACCGTGCCCAAGCTTGGTGCAGTGCCATTGATGTGCCCTACTTCCGCGTCAATGCTCCCATCTCAGAGGACGTCAGCCTCAATGAGACGGATAATCGGCTCCTCGTTCGAGTTCTATGGGAGACCACGGTTTATATGAGAGCTCGAAGGACCCAACTCGAAGAATTGGCCGAACTCATCCGGCCAGATATTGCACGATAGACCCAAAATTGAGTGTATTTCCGATCTGTACCGGACACTTCCGAACTAATCTAAGGATTACACTTACGTTACAATGATTTCACGTCACAAAACGCGACGTACAATAGTAGTAGGTGGAATATATTTTTACAAGTTCCTGAACGCGAGTATCAAAATCTTTCTCTAGAATGCACAAAGCTTTATTTAGACATATTAAATAACTGACTGCACCAAATCTCTCTACTTTTCCTATGCGCACGGGCAACGCCACCTAGATAGAGATAGCCTGCTTAGTCTTCGACGTGACGTAACGAATACGAGTCAGCCAACCGGGACCGTGTTTCTAAAGGCGGTAGCCAACGAGCTTTCAGTGGCCGTAGTCTTGGGAGGCGAACCATCGTCTGCGAGTAGTGAATGAACGCCCCCCGCGTACCGTAATTTTCGGTGTATGACACTGTGTTAAACACGAAAAAGTTTAACAAAATAGGTCGTGCGCGCTATACATCGATAAGTTTCCGCATGGGGCTGCGAATGACATTGTATAACACGCAGGGTGATGACACCGGCGTTCCCGAAGGCATGCAACTGACCTTAACAAAACCTTATGTATATCGTAAACAGTAGGGTGTCATGGTACATATACAGGGTGTTTCACTTAAGAGTGACCCCTAATTATTAAAGAAAAATGTACTTGAGATAAAAATTAGAAACCTTCTGCGTCAGACTTGTGAAGGTTTTTGCCGCCCAAACAGGTGGTTTCCATAAGTGTATCTCATTAATTTGTCTAATTAGCTTAATTGGACTAAAAAACTTCCCAAGGAAAGGTAACTTTGTTTGCGCTAATTAGAAAGCTCATGGCGACAACACCCCATTTCAGTCATAATTGCAGGTATTTTCACGATCTTTCCACAAAAATTCGACACCCGAAAACTTGCCACCTGTGCAAGTGCGCTTTCGGATTTCGCGGCGCCGGGACTATTGTCTCCACCCTAAGACACTCGCACTGCGCATGGAAACAGCATGAGAAAACAGACCAAAAAGGGAGGGTGGGGACTGGATGCAATCACGTATTTTGCCTTTACAAGCTTATCTGTTCGCAGCCATGAGTTACTAATAATCACCGAAATCGGCTGTCCTCCTGCGCGTTTTTTCCTCCTCCCCATACTTTGCGAGGCAATTTGGCCGAGCGAGCGCCTTGACGAGCGACGGTTTTTCGGGTAGTTTTTACGTGTTTTCGGGTGTCAAATTTTTGTGGAAAGATCGTGAAAGATCCTGTAATTGTGACTGAAATTGGGTGTTGTGGCCATGGGCTTTCTAATTAGCGCAAAAAAAAGTTTTTAGTTAGCTAATTAAACAAATTAATGAGGTACACTGATGGAAACCACCTGTTTGGGCGGCAAAAACCTTCACAAGAATGACGCAGGAGGTTTCTATTTCTATCCCCAGTACTTTTTTTTAATAATTAGGGGTCACTCTTAAGTGAAACACCCGGTGTAGAGCTGTGCTTTGTGCATTACAGCCAGTCGTGCTGACCGCTGCTGGAGACGATGCAAAAGTGTGTATGATGTGTTGCCTGCTTCGAATATTTATTCGTACATGTATTCGAATATTATTTCGAAGCTTTTAGGAGTGTAACGTTAAAGGCGCGTGCGGGCGGATGCGTGTCATATGAGTGCGTGTTATATACGGAAAATAAAGGTACTACGGTACTAAGGTACTCCTGGAAAGCTGTCCCACTCTTTTCTGGAAAGCATCACGCACTTCTGTCCATACAGGTTCGATCGGCAGAACGGTGATTCGCAGTAGAGACGAATTCTGACCTTAGATGTCCACGTAGCGAAGGAGAGAGAGGAGGCAATAAGCAGGCCTTCTGTATCTAGGTGGCGTTGGCATGGGCAAGATGGCGCCGCACAGGCAGGCAGGCAACCAATTTTCAGCGTACCGCCTCGAGAAAATTTCACAACGATGACGTCGAGGATGACGCCGTGGCGGCAGCAGCTGGAAAGCTGGTCAGAGATGCCTCTGGTGGTTTTGATCGATGGTTGTGGTGAAACAGGAGGTGACGCCTGCTGTGTCGCACCACTAAGGATTAACGTGCGTTGAAATCGACAGAGAAACAGCGCCCGCGCTTAGCGTCCCTCGTGGACAACTGAAGAAGCAAGTAAGATAACGGTGTTAGCAGATGACCTCCGCAAAATTCGACCGTTATTTTATTTGGGAAGTTTCCAAATGGCTTGAAACGAACAGATAACGTGATTATGGCAGCGGATATCAATATGACACCAGGAAAGGAAAGTAACAGCACCGAAGTCTACGATGATCGTACTATAGCAGTCTTCTCTTTCCTTTGTTGCGTGGAACTACTTTTCCCGTTTGGGCAGCAAAGAGGGACTAATAATTGGGAGTAGATTTACACGTAACGTGAGGGGGGCTACATGGCGCACCACTGCGGTTAATTTCTACCACCTGGCGTTCTTTTGACGAACTCTAGGTGGTCCAAATTATGCGCGGTCACTTCGAATACTCAAGGTGATTTATAGGGTGGAAATGGTAATAATTATCGTCGCGCTTCAGTGGCCTGTGCATGCGTTAAGACTCTAGAGCATATAGCGAAACAGACTATCGATCATTTGCAGATGTAAGACTTCCTTCACTTGTGTCAGCATGGTTTCTGTAGTGGCAAAAGTACCGTTGGAGGAGCTTCTCACAAACTGGCTATAGGAGGCTTTCCGGAGAGTTCAGTAAACTGGGTGTGAGCTTATCTGTCCGTCCTTTGGCCGGGATTGTAGGGAAAGCTTATGGTAAAAGATTGCGGGCAGCCTGGATCAATGCTTGAAGTTTTTACACGGATCATATGTAGTCGAAAATGAACTTTTTGTTACGTTGGCGTAACGATCACATACGTCGTGCCTCGCAATGCATGGTACCATCATCACTATCATTTATCGCTGCTACGAGGTTACGCCATGGGCGGTGTGTGACGGTCGTGGTCTCCTAGAGATGGTCACATGAAACCCGAATTCGCTTTTCAGTGGGAGACGGAGGTTCAGCGAGACGAACAATTTATTCTCGTGCAACAGACCTGCCGAGTCGCAAAGCCTTATTTCGGGAACGTACGTGCTGCCTCGTTGCGGGCAGTTGTAGGGCATCGGTGCTCTTTCTTCAATGCTACCACAGGATGGGTCGTGAGGCGTATTCACTTGGTGGGTGACGTCCGAGGTCGCTGGATCCGGGTACCGTCGGCCTCCGGTGCTTCAGCGCAGTATGCTAGGTGAGGTTCAGTCGCGCACTCACCGCTACAGTCCCAGCCCATCCAGACAACCCCCTCTGCCCCGGTCTAACCCTGCTTTTGAAGCTTTCATCCCTTTTCGTCTGCCCAGAAAGGGGGCATCTTTCCCACCGCGTCCTCCGCGTGAATACATATCACATTATGTCTTCTACCCCGAGGCCAGGTTCCCTCACAGCAGCGACTTTCACAGTTCCGTTCTCCAGACAAGGATTACCTTGGGGTCTCTCTCTGATCACGAGTACTGAGGAACGAGTGATGAGGAAAGACAGGAGATTAAACTTCACTCTTTCCCGCGGTCCGGAGAGAGAGGTCCGGAGTGTTGCACCAACTTGTTGTCACGTGACGGCGTCACGGCTTCCCGGTCATTTGTTGCTCCGTCCGTTCTCGATTGCCTCGTTGCCCCCCTCCGTTACCCTGCTCGGGATGCCCGCCATTTGCCGTGCCTCGTCGTCGGCCCATCTGAGCCGGCAGAGGGGTCTCGTTTCTCGTTGATTGCGGAAAACAAAGCGCGCCATCTTATTTCTTATCTTATTCCATTTATTTCATTTCCAAAAAATACAGAAATGAGGTCCAGGTACAAAAGGCGGAGCCTGACGGGGTACCTGGACCGACAAACAGGAATGCATACAGACATATACATAAACATGCTGCCATTCTGCCCATATCTAGATATGCGTTATAAATACAACCATTATACACGTTTCTCACTAGATTTATATCTGTTAAGCACTGTGCAAGCTGCAGTAAAGCCCGAAAAGTGAACAGTTTCTCCATACATTTCTATGCGAAGGCGCAAAAACGATGGGAGCACCAGCGCTGCGCCCACTGCCACTCTCCAGAATTAACTCTGTCTGATCGCGCGCCGCCGCTTGCTTCTATGGGGAGTTTCACCACCTGTTTTTCTTACTCCGTGGCGCAGACACAGTTGCCACTGCCTGAAGCTAAAAGGTGGCGGGATGACGATTGCGCTGACACTACACCTTCGTGCTTCATGCTTCTGGTGTTGTGAGACCGACGCAGGCGTACTCTTTCATCAGCAGCACCACCACCCAGCAATGAAAACCTACCGCACCTATAAGGTCACGTACACAGTCCCCAAGCAAAGGCTTAGCAGGATTGTAAGGTTGTGCATTAGGTGAAATTCTTTACGTACTCATGCCCATGCATATAGCACTTTTGGGCATGGTAGATGGGAAAGACAAAATAATGCGCAGTGACAGGTAGAGGTGTATCGTCACATGGCCTAGGACGGTGGGACAGTGTGTGAAGATATGTAGGCGTGAGATGGTGGCGGTATTACGGACGAACACCATGTGCCCCCTCCCACTTCCCAAGGAAAAAAAATATTCTACGCTAAGAAGGGAATAACACGGTTTAATGTCGTACGAATAGGGTTGCTGTAGTTGATAGCGGCAGACCCTGCACTGGGTAAAAATGTGTCACTAATATCAGTAAAGAAAGAACGACAATCAGTAATACAGCTACAGGATTTCTAAGTGGCTGTCTGATGCACCGAGAAGGCTGTTCTACAAGCAAACTTGTGCGTAACACGTTACTAGAAACTGCGTTACTTGTAATCAATTACTGTTTTGAGTAATTTTTCATCAGTTTTTCATCAGTTTCATCATTTTTCGAGTAATCAATTACTTTTCTGAGTAATCCATTGCTCAGGAACTCATTACTTTTCCGGCAGAGATTAATCTTTCAGATGATGTGCACCAAGTCAAGCCCCTCGTGTCGTCAGCCTTTGTTGGTCATTGTAATAACGTTCTGGAATTTCAGGGTCTCTCTCCCTAATCTCTTCCTACACCAGTGTGGTGGTACCTGAAAGTTTGGAGGTTTAGTTAGTAATGGGGAAGTTTCACGCAATGTTCTCCCGCAATCGGGTCAACGTCTTCCCGGGGAATAAATACAGTAGACGTGCAGATCTACTTGTCCTCCGGGTATTTCTTTTTCGTGTTATTTCAGCTGTTTCGTTGTTGAACGGGTACAATTTGCGTGAATGCAGAATAACGCCCGGAGTAACGTGTTACTTTTCTACTCGTTACTCAATTACATTTGTAGTCGAGTAACTGGTAACGGTAATCAGTTACTTTTTCGAGTAACGGGCACAAGTCTGCCTGCAAGTGCACCAACCACGCGGTAGCGAAATTATAGTTCCAAGAGCGATGTGTCTTGTATATACTATAGAGCAATGCACGGACCTGAATTTACCGACACGACCTAGCCCGTAACCGAAGCCAAGGAGCCTTATAAGACCTTAGCCCGGCGCGGCTGCCGAAAACTCAACCCGGCCCGGCTCCTACCCGATGCGACGGAGGCTTACCAGTCCTAGCCCGACCCGGCTGCCGAAAACCCAGTCCGAACCGCGGTTGTATAGGCAGATTTATAATGTGATCAATCGAACAAGTTCAATTCAGTCGGTAGGGGCTCGTAATACAGCGGAAATCGATAAACTGCGCCTCGTCCTTAGCAATATATCCACAAGGTATTCATCCAGTGAAATAGTTCTCATGGGGGATTTTAACTTTCCTAACATTAAATGGCAAAATGCGCTTCAGCTGCAGTGCTCCCCAGAAGCTCCCCGTCACAGCAAACGTGAAGGAACACGTGATTTCAAATATGGCGGCGGCCGTGATCGGAGGCCAAACTGTTTGTAAACAATGCGGTTGTTGTTTCTGCTCGACGTTTTGGATGTCTTCCTACCACTGTAATTATTTTTATCCGATAATCTCGCAGTAAAACGCGCAGTTTTGCACATGACGCCTCGTACTGTTGACGACTTTCAAAAGTGTGATGACGACCGCGCCTTAAGGCTCACAGAGCCGATGCGATGGGCTACGATATGTTGCGGAAGAAGCGCAGCATAGTTTACGCTGGCAAAATACGTTCATCTCTTGGCTTTATGACGACGGAAATATGTCTGTAAGCGGCAAAACGACATGCAAACGAAGCCACATGACCTCAAAATGACGTTTCCTATGACGTGCGACCAGGACAAGGTGGCGGCTTTGCAAAGAGCACCCGCTTGAGGGTAGTTACAAAGATGGCGGATTTATGTCACCCCTGTGGGTTCAAATCAAATCAAAATATTTCAAATCAAAATATTTTTATTTTGAGCTTTAGGTACACATGATAGGTGTGGGACAGCGAGGACAAAGCCTGTGCTGCTGTCCCGAACATGATAGTACACAGCAATAAACGCACGTCTTGTGGGCCTACCGGGTTATAACCAGTTTGTAAACATAAACTATCATAACAAAAAAGAAAAAAAGACAGAAAAAAAAGTGATATCTGCATCAATTACACGCAAAAATAACTTCGAGATACCACAAAAAAGGGGAAACACTATATATCTATATCGATTAATACACAAAAGGATAGAACAAGGCTGACGTCAATCCCATCACATCACCGACAAAATGAAGACTTTCAAGTATTTTTTAAAAGCTGGGAAATTATTCATTTGTCTATATTGTAATGGGAGTGCGTTCCATAGCTTTGGACCTTTGTACCCCATTTTTTGTAGTCCAACGTTAGTCCTTTGTTGTGGCACTCTCAGATACATATCATCTCTTCTTAAACTGTAAGAGCAGGTAAAATACTCCAACTGAACCACGGAGGAAGTATGAGGTTCAGACGTGTCTGCATGGGCGTGCCATGTGTTATGCGGAGGAGCGGCGGCGAACGAAGGCTAAGGCTGCGAAACAGCGCCGACAAGCTGAATAGGAGGAATCCCGAAAGGCTCGTTTGCCTTCGAGAGCTGCCTTGCATTAGCGTTGTGTAGGGTCGTTGAAGGGTTGTGTAGCGTTGTGAAGGTGAGTTCCCAAAGGGTTTTCAAGTTTTAATGCCAACGCATTTCCGTCGGATCTGCCAATGAATGGATCGACAATGATTTTCGTTTGCTTTCGGAAGTGCAAGGTGTGTCTGCACATCTGCAAAATGGGATTAGAGCTTCAGAATGTGTAAGACTATAGCATACCGTTCAAATGTATTATTAATTTTAAAACAGCCGGCAGTTAACCTTGAAGCAATGTTTCAGAACCACTGCACATATCATGCCCACGAACACAGATCGTTGTAGATCACTTCAGCGACTGTGTAGAAGAAGAAAAGAATCTCCGATCGTTCACGCTGTACCTCTAGCTGTACCGAACTAAAGTAATTTGCGCCACACTATAAGATAGAAGAAGAAGGAGAAAATTATTTGTGGCCCCTGCGTCCGACGAGGTGGCCACTGTTCCTAGTGGTGGAAGAAGAAGAAGAAGAGGTAGCCGAAATGCCACGTTCAACGAGGGCACGAGGTATCTTTCCCGTGGTAATGTGTAACCTTGTCGTCACCACGTTCGTGGCGTCCTTTCTGACTGGCTACCTCTTGAGCAAGGCGCAATTACACCGTCGAAGTTCTCCAGAAAGATCTAACGGCGCACGCTTCGCCCGCGTCGGATACAACGTACTGGGTGCCGACTACGTGAAAACACGTTGTGGTTACTTCGAGTCGCCGATAGAGAAATCAGAACCCACACCAGTGTGCCCGTTATACCCGCCTCTTCTGAGTAAGTAATAGTCCTACTTTGCTGCAACTCTGACTGGGAAGCGTCAATATTGCATTCGCTCGTGTCTTCCCTCTGCTAGCGTCCGTTTTCCAACTCATACAAGTAAAGACAAGATGCAGATACTTTGCTACATTAGTATATCATACATGTAATGCAGATCTTTTGACAGCCGAAGGAAGAACTTATTCGATCTGCTAGCTCGGATCATTTTTATACCAATCGTGCTATCGCAACATACGTATGTTGTTAATACAACAGATTTAATACTATAGTATTAAATCTGTTGTATTAAGCAGCTGCTTTGCGTTTTGTGCGGGCCGGAACGTTTCCTTGTTTTCTCATGCGCATTCATCAAGCTGTTTGGTATTTGGGCTTTCGAATTTATTCCGAAATCGCAAAAGAGTACCTCAGTAAAAAATAAAGCAATACGAATTTATCCGAAAAGCTCCGCCTTCGGATGGTCTAATAAACGAGAGCTCAGCAGTGCGTTTTGCGTCGAGGTGGCTTTGCATCCCCGTTTACCAATCCCTGCGACATGGAAGGTTGGTTGGCCTCTCTTGATCCAACCCTTCGCAGTGTTATCGCATGCAATGCTGGTGGGCGCCTATCAGCCTTATCAGCTTATCAGCCGACGACTTGGATAACCATATCGTTTTTCTCGTGACGTCACATGTTTGTAAACAGAGGGTCGTCTCCCTCGTGGCGTCACAGTGGCGTCGCATAAAGTCACGCATACGTCTCTGTAAGCGAGAATTTCAAATCTCGACGATTCCAGCGCTTTGCACAAGGTTGGCCTCCAATCTTGTATTACACCGTACAACTTCACGCAGAGTAACGCTGAATGGTAAATTACAAAATGCACTATACCCTTTCCAACAAAAGTATTCGATCTGATGAAAACCTGCGGTTTCGACCTCAGCAAGCCAGCACGTTACCGATTGACTATTTCCAAGTTAATACCCACAGATAATACCCTTGTCACACGGGCAGTCTTCAGTGATCGTCGAAACCAACGGCCATTGAACATGCGCGTAGCGCAATCTACAGGGTTATTCTAGCAAAGTTATACATTTCGATCGCACTGTAACAATAGAAGACTAGGTTTAACCCATCCGAAACTCTGCAGACTGATAGCCATTTATCTGAAGTTTCATTCTAATTTTTTGTAAGCGCTATGGTCATGTAGGAATAAAATTAAAAATAAAGCAAAATCTCGCCCCATGCGTTTTCGATGGCCTATATCCCCCACAAACACCGCCAGTTTTTCTTGTGTCTGCTTCACGTGCACATCACTCCACACAGGTAGCGCTGCCTACAACGATGTGACATGCCGATTCCGACGTTATTATGAAACGATAACTGGATGAAACTGGATTAAACTGGACGCAAACTGGATTACGTTGACAGCAGACGAGAATCTCAGTGGTGAAGTGTCGTACAGGCAGTGTGGAGAGGACTACTTCGTCCATCTGAAGCTAGGTGTGATAAAAGTTCCTATCGTATGTATCGATGCACCAATCCTCTTGTTCCAGTCTTGTTCTGTACGCCGATGTCACCTGTGTGTGGTGAAATGAAAATGAAGCGCACACAGCAGAAAATGGCGGCTTTTGAGTGAGATATAGGCCATAGAAAATGCATAGAGTAAAATTTTGTTTGATTTTCAATTTTTCTTCTACAGGGCCATAATGCTCACAAAAAATTCCAACAAAACTTCAGACAAATGGCTACCAGTCTGCAAAGTCTGGTGTTGGATAAACCCCGTCTTCTATTTTTATGATGCGATCAAAATGTGTAACGTTTGCGAGACTAACCCTGTAGAATGTAATGCGTCAACCTATCAGAGCACATTGAATCCAATGCTGTTGACGCGTTACACGCTATGTGGCGCTACGCACATGTTCAATGGCAGTTTGTTTCGATGATCATTGAAGACTGCCCGTGTGACAGGAGTATCAGACACAAATAGACTCCTTCAAAGGACAGCGAGTAACGGATACGTTGGGACGCGAGCCAAAGCTGCCTTGGGACTCCGAGTACAACAAGGAATACCCGGATTTCGAAATTTCCGTAGGTAGTCGTGGTACAGATTTCCTTTTCCTGTAACTTCTGATCTCAGTCGTTCTGTGTTTTTTTTTTTTTTACTTTTTTAATCTTGTGCCTGAGCGTGTCCCGGGATGAAAGACTCGTACTTTATCATCGAAGTACACCGAATCTTTGTGCGTCGTTATGAAATCGAGCTTACCTAATTCGGTTCAGTTCTGTATAGTCGTAAATGGGGTCGTATTGGATTGCGGTTCGATAAAAAATACGCTTGAAGGATATGAAGGATATGAATACGCAGCCATGTTTCGCTGCATGTACATACTGGAACAACGAGAATCAAATTCTACCATGTTAGAGACACTAATCTCAGAGGCGTTTTGCCACCAATTGTTCGTGATCTTCCACGTGCGCAGGATCTGCCACGGAACATCCAGAACGGAAATGAATAATCCAAAGGAAGCTGAAAAACACGTAGACAGGCGCACATTAGTTGCTGAAGTAACGTGGCCACGCACGAGCTGTCTAATAGCACGTCTCATAGTGTGTCTTGACCTCTCAACGCATCCTTGCACTCTGGTTTTTACAGCTGGTGTTTTGCGAATCATTCGAAGACCAGAGGAAATGAAACTATTAGAAGTGCTGTTCTCCGACGTGCAGCCCGGAGGTCGCTGGATGCCGAAGCACTGTGTGGCTCGACATCGCGTAGCCGTCGTAGTGCCATATCGTGACCGAGACAGCCACTTGCGTACGTTCCTGAACCATATGCACCAACTACTACGGAAACAAGAACTCGACTACGGCATCTACGTTGTCGAGCAGGTAATTTACGTTTGGTTGGAAAATTGCTTGTAACGAGGCATCCTGCCTGCCTGTCAACTATTGCAACTCAGAATCGTTTAAAGGTGCTGTAAAGCAGGAAGCGAGGCATACAATTTTATACTCCTGGCGTATTTGACAGCCTGGGTGCTCAGCATACGAACGACGCAAATTTCGTTTAAATCAAAGTTTTAATTCAGATTTAATATTATTGACAACCCGACAGAAACTCCGCAGTGTAGGGCGGCGAACATAAACATGCCAATAACAACGGGAGCGGACAGCGGCATCTGTGGACCGCTGCCATCAAGGAACGGCAACATCGCCGACGTCCTCTGTTTCGCGACAACCAAGGCAACCCTAAGAGCAACACCGACAGCGAATTCCAGCACAATACTGGGGAAAGAACTGACACCCATCACAACCACACCATGACGCACGACGCCCAGAGGAGCGGAAATGGCGGAAGTGGAAACTACGAAGCGCCCCCTACTGGAGTGAAGGTGCACGGAGTGAAAGGAATGCAAGCAAGGAAGGAAATGAACCAAGAAGGTCATCTTTTTTCAGCCCAGAGGCAATGACACGACTACCGTGAAGAAGTGCCAAAGGCCACTCTGACACAAAAAGGATACGACGATGACGACGACGACTACCACTACTACCACCACCACTACTACTACTACCACCACTGATACTCCACCACTAATACTACCACCACTACTAATACTACTATTGCCACGCCAAGTGGCCTGCAGGGGCTCCTCTCAAGGTGGCGGCGTGTTCTCTCAGCCTTACATTAAGGAATCGATCCGTTTGTCCAATGTGTGATTTTCTACATGACAGCGGGAGGTCATAGATCACATACTTAGTAAGATGCTTTGTGCTACACTGACTGGTATTTCTGACGCCGCCCGTGATCTTGCACCAATCTTTTCCGGCGCAGAGAACGCAACCGGGACGTTCATGAGGTACCCTATCATGCACCCTACACTCTTAAAAATGAACTTCACCGCATAGCACGCTCCTAGCCATTATTTTGTGCACGGCACAAAATAGGCTCCTCCTCCCGTTTTCAACAAATCAGGGGCGAGAACGTTGTCATTCGGGATGGTGTTGGCTAGGAGCGTGCTATGTGGTACCAGCTCCGGTGGCGCAGCGGTAACGCGTGCGCTTGGAGACTGGGAGGTCCGCGGTTCGAATCCGCGGGCCGGCTGTGCCGTCTGGGGTTTTTCCTGGGTTTCCCTCAGATGTGTAATAGGCGTATGCCGGCACAGTTCCCCTGAAGTCGGCCCATGGACGCAGCTATCCTCCCCCGAGCGGATTCCGCTCGGTCTTCCACTTCACCCTTTCCTCTCCTCCTCTCCACCACCTTTCCCTTCCCGAGAAACATGCCGCCTAATCAGGCAGACAGACCTCTCGGGTTCCTCCCAACGACACTCCTCCTCCTCCTCCTCCTCCTGCTATGTGGTGAAGTTCATTTTTAAGAGTGTAGATGACTGGCTCACTCTGGGAGGGGCGGTGCACAACCCCCTTCTCCATCATCACGTATTGTGTTGGTGTTGACTCGGGCTTCACGGGGCATGAACAGGTATGGTACACCTTATCAAAAGCAGATTTTGGGTCAGGAACCTCCTCGTCATTTAGCACCGGGCGAACACGCCTGAGTGAAGGAATTCCTATCGGGGGCCTAGGCTCAGCTACGCCCAAAAACACACGCCTGCACTCTTAAAAATGAACTTCACCGCATAGCACGCTCTTAGCCAACCATAATCTCGAATGATATCGTTATCTGCCTTAGACAACGAGATTTGGCCGAGGCAGACCAACAATTAGGGACGACACAGACAAGTAAGCCTCAAACGCCCAGAAATCAGAAATCAGAAAATCAGAAATCAGAAGACCCAGGTTCGATTCCTGGCGTCAGCACCTCTTTTCCCTGAGTTGTTTGCATATCGTTATCTGCCCTGATTTGATGGAAACGGGAGGCGTACGCCTTTTCTGTGACACTTATGCTGTTCATAATTGTCACAGAAAAGGCGTACGCCTCCCGTTTTCAACAAATCAGGACAGATAGCGATATCATTCACGATAATGGTTGGCTAGGAGCGTGCTATGCGGTGAAGTTCATTTTGAAGAGTGTGCGTCGATTTCTACACTCTTAGAAATGAACTTCACCACATAGCACGCTCCTGGCCAACCATCACCCCGAATGACAACGTTCTCGCCCCTGATTTGCTGAAAACGGGAGGAGGAGCCTATTTTGTGAACATTATGCACGGCACAAAATAGGCTCCTCCTCCCGTTTTCAACAAATCTAGGGCGAGAACGTTGTCATTCGGGGGGTGATGGTTGGCTAGGAGCGTGCTATGTGGTGAAGTTCATTTTTAAGAGTGTACCATCAGTACTCGAAAGACCACAGGTCGTTGGTTACTATACCCTGGGGGTCACAACTAATTGGATCGTTAATAAATCGTGGAACATGCTACGAATACTGTAGAAGTGGTTTTTTTCGCGCGGAATTATTTTTCGCGTTTTTCGCGCACACCTCCAAAATCGCGAATTTAAGTTGCCGCGAATAACTCTGGCCATATGATGGCGAAAATCGTTCGGCGTTCGACGCTATACCGCGACTACCTGACCCTTTCTACTCCATGTAGCATAGGCAGTTTAACTTAGCGTAGAAGATTGTTTTGTCCCATCAGGCATGATGAAAAGAAATGAAAATTCATTATGCTTTTGTTACTCCTATAAACGCTTTGCACTATACATGGAATATACCACTATACCACGAAGCCAGAACATGTCTTTCCCCGCATTCTCAAAACCAGCTTGAATGAATTAATGAATTAATAAGAACTGCTAAAATAAACCGGCTAACTTGCGCACGGCCAGTACTATGGCCCCCTACAGGGACCCTAAAGGCCATTTGACAGGACATTTCCTCCTACCTCTGTGAGGAGAAGAAAGGAATAGACCTAGAATGCCGCAATCCACGTGAACAACGGATGTCTTAGTACGTGCCGAAATATGCCCGAGTATTGACGGCGGCACGATATGCAAGAGCAAAGCACTCCCGGAAACCTGTGTCGCGAAGTTCTCGCGAATCAATCCTCAAAGCAGCTCTGCTCGAAAACGCGAAAATATTTTCCACGCGGAAAAAACCACTTCTACAGTACTTATACTAAACATGTAGCCCATGGGTCTATTTTAATGCTCACGTTTCGGGGCTTTGTAAAAATTTTCCTCGCGCAGTACAGACCGTTGTAATCAAGAGAAAAAAAAAAGGGTATGCGAGGAAGAGTGCCAGGATTATCCGTGGGAGTAGGAAAGGCTTGCCTTCCTGAAATCACGAAATTATAGGATGTGGTATATTTATTGTTCGTTTTTACTTTGTTTTGACGTGAATGCGTGTACCTATATGCGTTCCATATGATGGCGAAGACCAAGAATTTCGCGACATGATTTGGCAAGCTTGAAACGGGTCGTGCTTGAAGACTCAGCTAGAGGTCCACGGGAAAGGTGCCGTCCAATCGACAGAATAACGTTAACTGCGTTCAAAGAACTGCACCTGGTGTTCCCTCGGTGCGGTGAGGGGAAGTGAATGGAACAAAACAGCTACTCCTGTCGCTCTGGAGAGAGGACGCCGCTAGTGCGTGTGCAGATTTCAGACAAGGTCACATCAATTGGTGTAGAATGCGAAACTGCGCTTCGCTCAATTTCAAATACATGCATCTTGTGAGGGAGCTTGGCGAAATCCACACGCAAATCCGGTGAAAAAGGGGCGATTCAATCCAAATCCAAATCATTCGTGGAAAATGCGATTGAATCCAAATCCAAATCATACCTCGAATATGCGATTGAATCCAAATCCAAAGCATTAGTGGAAAATGCGATTCAATCCAAATCCAAATCCTACCCATATTTTTTTGCGCAAATCAAATCGCAAATCAAATCCGCCAGCCCTCCGGTGGATTTAAATCCGGATTTAAATCAAATCCGTGGATTCAAATCCGCAACACTGCGTCTCTACTATTGCCATCATGACGCTGTGCTGTTCGTAACAATACATCACGGAGCACGAGAGGCAATTACCTGCTCAGGCTGGGGAACGGGGTATGGCGGGCGGGACGAAGCTTGATCAGAAAATGGGTGAGGCTCCGAATGGGGCGTGAGAGAGGCAGAGGTGACAGTACGGAAAAGGACTGACACTGTTCATTAAAAACACTGTCTGCGCTTTGGAGGTGCTGCGCGCCCCAAGGCCGCCTATATACCATAGATAGCGTACATAAATAGATGTTGACAATTTCGCGACTGCATGCACTTTACAGATGGGGAAAGGTGACTTCAACCGCGCGAAACTCTTCAACATTGGTTTTGAGCTGGCGAAGGAGCTGTACGATTACGACTGCTTTATATTCCACGACGTCGACCTCCTTCCAGAGACGGACCATAACATCTACGCTTGTACTGACCTACCCAGGCACATGTCAACATGTGTCCAGAAACTTGGCTATAGGTACGATTATATAGTCTTAAATCGTGTACATGCATCGTGTATGAGCTGAGTCGAATATTAAAAGAGAAAGTGATGCCTGTAACATGTACAGTGGCGGATCCAGGGGGGGGGGGGGGCGATGGCCCCCGCAACGTCATTTTATACATTGGATATCCCTCTCTCCCCTCCCCCACTACGCGCTCTGACAAAGAAACTGTCTCCCCCCCCCCCCCCAAACCCAGAGTCTGGATCCGCCCGAGAACGTGTAGCAGGAAGAAATGCACGTATGTCACTGGCCATCCGAAGTGCCCCCAATAATCAGAAAGTGTTTGTCATTGCCGTCACTCAAATGGAAGGGAATTGGAATAGCAGCGCTTCTGGGACGTAGTGCTGTAGGACGTGGTACTCTCAATGCAGAACTTGTACGTTTAATGCTCCTTGGGGTCATCTGGTCACAGGATGTTCTTAATGTATTTCACGTGTTGGGTTCACACACGAGTGCTAGAAAAAAAATAGCTTCGAGATCCCTCCTACGGTTCTTTCGGATATGCTACCCATGTGCGAGTAAAAATACATGTCTCCGCGTTCCTTTGGCTCCATGTCTCGTTGTCTCCGTGTCTGTTGGGCTGTAAGTTCGGGTTCGGATCCCGGGATTTCGGCATAATTTCATGTCTCAAAATCCCGGGATTTCGAGAGGCCAAGTCTCGGGATTGAGGGATAATAAATTTCGTCTTTCTTCACAATGCATGCTAGGCTGTACGGCGTAACTTTTGGTTTCAAGTATCCCTTCACCGAAAAATATCATTTGCAATCCGAAACCGAACCACACGACTGAACATGGCTGCCAACTGATGCGAACAGCGCAAGCCGTGACCAAGAACAGCCCTCAAGTAGCATTAAAGCCCCTACGAAATCAGAAGGAGTCTTCCAGTCCACAGGGCTGCACAGAATACTGCCAGATTATCTATATCTCTACGCAGAAAATCTTTTTCCTTTAAATCCTCACGATAGGTTTGAAAGTGAAAAGTGAAAACGGAGACAGCCTTTTCAGAAAACTAGACTCTGCTGCTCCAGACGAGAACATGAATGTTACTGTGGAGCAATAACAGGGGAGAAATGCAAAGCGCACCATTCCATGTACTCTCACAAGCGACGTTCCGCAGAATACTCCACCGGATGACGGGAAAATGTCATTGATCTTAGCTGCAGCGCAAGTATACCAGTGCTGAACGGCATGCCTTCTCGTGTTCTGATAACTGCGAGAAGTATCCTAGGGCGCAGCCACAAGACAAGAAGAGACCAACGCTCGATATTCCGGCACGGTGCGAGATTTTTTTTTTTTTTTTTTCGGTTTCTTCCACTAGAGTCTTCCGTGGGAATGACAGGAAACGCGCGCTGTATCGCAGTTTGTGATAGGGTGGATGTATACAGGCGGATACAAATCCTGTACGGCATCCTGGAGATAGTTGCAGACAATCCCAATACCTTCCCGGCACGACACGGGATCCCGAGATTCATATTATTTAGAGATCCCGATATCCGGGGACTGTAAAAACGGCTCGGGATTCCGAACCCTACTGTACATGGTGTACACTCCGAAGTACGCTAACAAGACTTCAATCGCGTGATATTTGACACAGATAAGTATGTGCTTATCTGCTTCGAAGCGCACAATAAGTTTCATAACAAGAAGAGAGCTGCATCAAATATTTGTATATTATGGAGTAAATGATTCACTATTCTCCTACACCTATGCCAGTATGTTATAACTAGGGTTTTTAGTCTTCGGCATTTATCTTTACAGAGATTTGGTGGGGGTTTATCAGAGTTTATTTTTACAGAAATTCGGTGGCGAGAGTTCCGGATTTTTTTTTTTCAGAAATAATTAGGCTAAAAACAAATGCCCCAATCTGGGTGGCTACACCATAGCACTGGAAATAACTTGACTGTTAAGGCGAACAGCAGGACCCAACAGAAAAAAAAAGAAAATAAGAAACTCCCCGTATTTGCTGTACTACACACAAGTGCATCACTATGCTCTCCCATCTGGAACAGAAGGGATGCTTACACATCATTTCATTTCGATGGTCATGGCCTTGTCTGAGCATAGCAAGCCTAAAACCGAGTGGGAAGGGCATTCTCTATAGAAAAGCACACATGACGCACTCTGAAAATTATGAGTTTAGCGCACATGACAAGCGAAAACATTTCCTCATACAAAATGGCAATTTCCTTCTATACCGCTTCAGGCAATGACCGGAATACACTTTTCATGAATACCGAAGCACTGAGAACGCAGTTCCAAATTAAGGGGACATATATTGACTTTTTGCAAAAAGCCAGAACCCCGAGTTATAACAACTTACCAGTGTCCCGCTAATGAGTAATGCTTCAAACATCGCCTACATATCTATATTTCACACTAATTCATAGAATGTAATACTTACATTGTATGTAGCAACCATGCATGTTTCGGATGCATGGAGTCGCAAGACTTGAGCAAGTGAACATAATATGTATTACGGAATGCAGGCTCGTGTACGATAGTATGTTTGGAGGAGTCTCGGCTGTCGGAAGAGAGCAAATGGAGAGGGTGAATGGCTATTCTAATATCTACTGGGGTTGGGGAGCTGAAGACGACGACATGTCTCGTCGGTAAGGAAACGACTCCCTCCATTTTCATCGAGTGTAATATAGCCTCTTGCATACCGCCTCCAACGAGTACGATTCTCACTTACCCTTACGCTAACCCTTTGCGCAATGGGAGCCTTCCAATAAAACCGCCCGGCTAGGAGCGTCAAGTTATTCAACGCCGGTCAGGAAGATATACAGGGTGTTACCCTATAAAAGTCTACCCGCGCCGGCATGCCGTGCTCGCCAATTACTCAATGCAGGCGGTACAATGTGTTGCCTACGTATAAAACTCATAAGGACATTCCATCATGGTAAATATCGAAGTGATTGAGCACCGTAACGCAAAGTTATAGCGCAAAACGTGATGTTCCTGTAGTGAAAACAGCCAAGATGGCGCCTCTCAGTTAGCAGACGACATCCCTTTTGGGTGTCGTCTGCTGAGTATACGTCGGCATTTTTGGTTCCTCACGTTGCTTACTTCTGAGCAAAATACGACAGTTACACGAAAGCGAAATGAAAACTGCAGTTCCATCCGGCTGGCAGGATATGCGACACGTCGTCGTCTGGGGAGCAGCATGTCAAGTGCTCTTCTCAACGACGCCATCTTGATTGTTTTGACTATGGGAATTGCACGTTTTGAGTTATAACCTCGTGCTGCGACACTCAATCACCGTGAAATTTACCAAGATTAAATGTCCTTATAAGCTTTATATAAAGATCGCACAATGTGCCAACTGCACTGAGTAATTGGCGAATACGGCATGGCGGCACGGGTAGACTTTTATAGGGTAACACCCTGTAGTTTACAGCATAGATTGAGAAGTTACCCGTCAAAAAGAACTCGTTACAAGTTAAGTTACCATGTGCAAAATGTAACTAAGTTAATAACGAAGTTCTTCAGCCTGAAATGTAACTCGCAGTAACTGAGTTACTTAATAAGAAGAACGAGTTACTTCCAAGTTACTTCGGACACAAAATAGCATTATGCAGGTGCAGCGCGCGTGAGCAGTTGAGTTAGACCTTGCGTTGCCTGCGGAGGAGTGCAACACGCTTTTCGTTTTCGTTTGTGTTCAACAATAGGCCCCTCCCTGTTTGTAAACAAATGACGTCGTAGTGTTCGACAGCGCCAAAATTTGGTAGAATTGAACTACGCTCGAAGCTAGAGGTGAACAAGGCACGAATGCCACTGTCTTGAGGGGATTACAATATGGTCCCTTAAAGGGACGCGACCCTCGGTCCTACTTTTCTTTCAATGGGACAGCGAACAAGTGCCCGTTCGTGGAACCCAGCCCTCTCCTTCCGATTTGTTTCGGTTTGAGTCTGTCTACCAATGTCATGATGACGTTTCTCTGGTAGAGGTCTATTGGAACGCTTTGCATCTTACTTCCTGTGGGCGCACAATGGTTCAGCTTCATTTCAATGGCAGCGGTTTTTTCTTCCTGAATAAAATACTGTCGTTGATTGAATATCACGTTTTTTTGGCAAAAAAATGTCAAATGTGGCAAATGAAAGAACCGGAGAGAAAGCAAGAAAATATGTGGACGTGAGTGAAAAGCGAGTTAAAAGTAACTTGGAACTTAAGTTACTTTGGCAAAGTTACCTGAAAAAGGAACGAGTTCCTCTGAAAGTTACCACGGTGCAAAAGTAACGAGTTAAGTTACAAGTTACCAAAAAAAGGAACTTAGTTACAGTAACGAGTTACTTGTAACGAGTTACCTCGAACTCTGGTTTACAGTACACGCTGCACTGTAAACTAGCAGCCTACCCCCATCATGCACTGGACGTTGGATCAGCACTGGATCAGCTGCACTGGACGTTGCATAAATGGTTTCCCCCGTACGCTTAGTAGGATAAAGTAGGATAGAGGATAAACACATGGTGCGGAAAGGAAACATGACTAGGTTGCATATTTCAGATTTTGATACTACGATCCGAGTTACGTAAAACAAGAAAAAAAGAGGTCTTTCTTTCCAATATGTATTTGGATCGTCCGTTCATAATCAATAAAAATTATAACATAAAAAAGCAGCAGTTCTCGTCAGACGTGTGAGCCTAACAAAAAACGCTTGTCCGTAATTTTAATAATGAATACACACACAATACCTTGCACTGCGCACGGTCATAGTATAGAAAACAAAAGTGTTTACTGTGTAACAAGTTGGGGTCAACCGGGTGAAGTGTGGTGAGCTCCGCGTCGCTTAGAGAAAAGCAAGGTACATTGTCAATGTTACAGGGCCCCCTAGGCTGGACTGCACACAGGGTAGGAGAGCATTGTTATTACACGGATGTAGTTCTCTTGGGGGAGCTTCCACCATGTGCTTGATGCCTACACTGTTAAAACAGAACTTCAGCACATAGCACGCTACTAGCCAACCATCATACCGAATGATATCATTTTGTGTCATGATTTGTTCAAAACAGGGGGGAGGCGCCCAGATAGGCGCCTCCCCCCTGTTTTGAACAAATCATGACACAAAATTATATCATTCGGTATGATGGTTGGCTAGTAGCGTGCTATGTGGTGAAGTTCTGTTTTAACAGTGTAGGGTACAAAAGAGCCATCATCCGTGAAGTTCCACGCATTTAGTAAATAACTCTTCTGCATTGCCTAATTTCTAGACTTCGATCGAGTGGACATACCATTCACCGTTACAGCTGCAGCATAGGAAGGTATGCTTCTCTGCATCACACTGCGGTAGAGCCGAATTCAGGAAGGTAACTGCATACCAGACGTACCTCAAGGTATAATACGGCTTTATCGTGTGTCATTTGCGCAGGGCTACCATCCTGGATAAGTGGGATAGCCGCACTCGCAAGGATGGCCTCAACAGCCTGAAGTACAAGATTGTGGACACTGTGTTTAAAAAGCTCTACACATTATTTCAAGTGGACGTATTGCAGGGAAGTCATTTTCGTCGGAGTAGTCGAAGCGGTTTGACGGGTGCACCAATAGTGCCCAAATATCGCAATTCCAGTGTATAGCCTGCTTCGATCAACCTATATTATACCTGAGGAGGCTTTGCAATCTTGGAACAATTTCGAAGACATATGGTTGGTTGTGACATGGCTTTGTGAATAAAGGTTCGGAACTGAACGTTTTCATATTCCGAACAATCATTGTGGAATGTCTTCATGCACACTACTTCTGATAGAGGAGCAGAGAGGGGGAAAGAAAGGAGAGGGGGTGGCAGTATAATATCTATACAGTGCCCAAGATCAGTTGAAACATTTGGTGACGACAAATTGAGATGGCGTCAGGACATCCGGAACCCACACTTGACCAGTTTCTTCAAGGGCACGGTAATATTGAGATTCCCGTTTAGCAAGAGGCCACGAAGTCAGATTTCGTCCGTTGCGGCGACGGGTCAATGCTTGGGGAACGTGCTGCGTGATTCTACCTGCACCATTTTTGCTATGGATCATGTGCGAGTGCTCGAGGTGAATTGCTTAGTACTCGAACATTCTACTCCTCCACTGCGTTCATTAAGACTGTCACGTCAATATACGAGGGTGGTCTCAAAACCCTAATTAAAATTCTGAGTTCGATATCGCACTTAATAACTGTGTTGTGTTTGTGCCTCCTGAGCATGGCGCACGCGACAACTGATTAGAAACGGCTATCCCCCACCCCCGCTCAGGTCTGTATCAGGGAGGAACAACGGTCGGTCATACGTTTTCTTGTGTGTGAAGAGGTGACACCAACCGAGGCCCACTATCAGATAAGGAACGCGTGCTTATTACTACAACAAGTGTATGGGTAGGCGCGTAAGTGGAGGCGAGACTTACGTGCTCGACTTGCCACGACCTGGCCGCCCGCACACTGTTGCACGGGTCAAAACTGTTCGTGCCTCAGATGATCTCATCCGTCAAAACAGACGCATCACTCTGGAAAGGCTTGCCGAGTTACTGGGCGTGAGTGTTGGATCAGCTGATTTGATCACACCAGAAAAACTGGAGCATGCAAAGGCGTCCATAAGTTGGTTTTCTGGGAGCCTTACACATGAAATGAAGGAACGCTGTGTCGACGCATGAACAGCGCTTTTTGCCATTTCAGGTGTTTTCGGGCGTTGCACACACTCATGACGCGGTGACCCTGACGACATCGGGTCACAAGTATTTTGTAAATGCGAGAGCATTTCTTTATTGCACTTTTTGTCCTCGGTCAAGCCGCCGTGTCAGTGAAGAGGTGCCCTTTCACTCTCGCGATGCGCAATCCCCTGTATACCAGTTGTCCAGCTCGGAGGAGAGGCCGGCAGCAGGACTGGGAGGGGGCCCAGTGACTGCAGGACCGGGAAATCCAGCCGATGAGACCCAAGTGCTAACGGTGCTTCCGCCCCAAGGTACGTCGACTACGGTATCTGCAATGTCGCATTCGGTCCGCAGTCAGCTTCAGCAGCTGTGCTTATTGGTGGCACAACGCCTTGATGCCGGGTTGGCTTTGCCACAGCAAGCACATGTGCAACTGATAATATTGGTCCCTACCTTTTTTGCCGGTATACCCGATAAGAATTATGTCGCAGATTTCTTGGATTACCTATCAGCCTATCAGACTGGTCCCAGACATTGCGCTCAACCACGTGTTTTTGCTGCGTTCTCTCTTTCTCTTTTTTTTTTCTTAGCGCCGTTGCCGCTTCTTGAAGCTTGTGATTAGACATGTAACCTACCTGGCGAAAAAAAAAAGTCTTCTGAGTGGAAGCGAAGCATAATACTTTCGTGCCAACATCGTTGAAGTCTGATCATTCTGATGTACACTTTTTATCAAGAGTTTATGCCTCCAGAACACTGTAAAATTTCTGGCACTTTTGGAATTTTTTACGGAACTCTGCAATCTTTTCATACCTATTTGCACAGTAGCCCTCTTGTGTACGAGGCATAGATACGCCCCTTGAGCATTTATTTTACAAAGTTTTATCGAAACACTATGTTCTAGCAGCCAAAAAAAAAAAAAAGAAAAGGAACTTGACCACCCGCGCACTCATCGGGATGCTTCTTCTTCTTCTCAGAGGTTGAGAGTCATTGCCCCGGAAGGCTGCTTCACCCCAAGGCGCATCGTCGCCGCTGCCGCCAAACGCGCACGGGAGCTGCCCAAACGATTTTTGTTCTTCAGCGAAAAGAAAATTAATGATAAATAAACCTATAATCTTCAGGTTCTCACGACAACGCCCTACTGCGGCGACACAGTACAGCAGGAGCACTGGGCTTAGGGATGTACTTCGGTAACAACCGGCACAGGTGGGTTATTGAATGACCATAATCTGTTCGAACGATGACGCCCACAACGCTTACTAGCACCGATTCTACGGCGCCAGGCAATAAAGGGGGCGGAGCAATATGTTTAATGATGGTAAAAAAAGTGACGGAAAGTTGAGTCATGATGGAGGCTTAATAAGAGTGCCGTGAAGTTACACGTAAAGTTTGTCGGCACAGTGCTGCGACATATTCCAGGTGCCACAGTGCAGGACTGCGGATAATTTTGACCACCTGGGGCTCCGGAAATGTCCGACAGAAGGTGCTGGAAGCAACGTTTGCCTCCCCCACACTGCTACCGTCCTCGGTCGGGATCGAACCCGCGATGTTGAACAGCAAGACGACACGTTACCGACTGAGGTACCGAGGACAGTTCGCTATTCCCGAAAGCAAAGGAAAGGAACAAAGAGGAAGAAGTAGAAACAGAGACACAGAAAGTTATGAAAAAAAAAAAAAAAAGAGACCGCTCCTTCACTAGTCGACAACACAGACAACCTCACTCTTTCGGCTACCACCAAAGAACACAATCACAAAAGGGAAGACATAAAACTGTCCAAGTGACGTCATTGAATATAAGAAGCCTGCTCAGGAGGATGGTGTCGCCTCCGATCAAAGTGAGACAAATGTAATAGATGCAGACCCGTCGTCGTCGAAGTACACCCCTGGCAACAGTGCTCCATGTGTACACTCTTAAAAATGAACTTCACCGCATAGCACGCTCCTAGCCAACCATCATCTCGAATGATATCGTTATCTGCCCTGATTTGTTGAAAACGGGAGGCGTACGCCTTTTTTGTGACAATTATGAACAGCATAAGTGTCACAAAAAAGGCGTACGGCTCCCGTTTTCAACAAATCAGGCCAGATAACGATATCATTCGAGATAATGGTAGCATGCTATGCGGTGAAGTTCATTTCTAAGAGTGTACTGCGCCACCGCAGAAGGCCGTTCTCATGAGAACCTGAAGTTAATTAGGAACTTCGAAAGTTAATTTGTACGTACAACATATTTTTGCAGGCAACGCGAATCGCTTTGGGCAGCTCCCCATCTGTACATATGGGAGCAGCAGGGGCGATGCGTCTTGGAGTGAAGCAGCCTTGCCGAGCAATGCCTTACGAATGCAGGGGTGGTCAAGTTCAAAAAATATTTTCGATGCTAAAACAAAAAGTGTTTCGACAAAACTTTATAGAATAAATGTTCAAGGGGCATACTATCAGATGCAATTTGTCTCATATTTTTTTCATGACCACCTCAGTGTGCAATTGATGGCTGCATGAATATGGGGTAAAAAAGCAATATTTCCAAAATTCATAATTTTTTCTGGGTACTCTTCTAAGCCTGCGCGCCTAAAATATTTTAGCACTTTCTACACCTCCTACACAACATCTCTAAACAGTCTAAGTAGGTGTAAAAAAATTGCAGAGCTCCGTAAAACATTTCAACAGTTTCCGAAATTTTAGTTTCCTCGGGGCATAAACTCTCGAAAAAAAAAAGTGTAGATCAGCCTACAACAGGTCTTAACACGAAAGTATTATGATTTGCCTTCACTCAGAAAAGATTTGATTGGATTTTCGCAAGAGCTATTTTGTTATAATTGCTTTTTTTTTTTTTTTTCGCCAGGTAGTTTACATGTCAAATCGTCACGAGGACGACCACGGCCAAGCGACGGCCACGGCGCGAAAAAAAATTTTGCGGGAAAAGTAAGCCGAGAGAGCATTGGCTGCTTGGGAACGATCAACCACAATTTATTTGAAAGAAATTGGGGATGGTCGAGCGCAATGTCTGGGACGTTTGGCGTGGAATGACCCTATTCGAACTTACGTTTCTCAATGCCCCTTTCATTTCCGTCTACTCCCACTGCCCTTCTTGTGCCCTATGAGTGCACTCCTCTTCTTATGCCATTGTATTCACTTGATCGTTTTCTAATGAAACCCAAGAGTGATCTTCGAAAATCACAGTCTTCGACGCATGCACTCTTAAGTTTGCATCTTCCTCTATTTTTAAACTGGACGTCATTAGGAGCAGTGTAGTCACTGGCCGTCCTCGGTTGATTTGTGCTTTCTCTTTTAGACGCATCTGACGTGGCTGTTTGCCAGATGCTCTTGCACGGAGAGAGCACTGTTGCACCGGCCGGCTGTCCTGTCCTCAGTTTGATGCCAGCCATGGAACACGTCTTCCCGGAATGAAAAGCAACTATGCAGCTAAGATTAAAGAACTGCATGTTCTTAAGTCGAGGTTATTCACCTCACACGGCTAGACAATGTCTTTCGTTGTTCGCTGAGCGGAGGACATTAACGTGTAGAGTGTTCACTGATTAAACGACGAAAATACCTGTGTGATCTTGATATGGCTCTCCGCGTTTGTAACTTTTTGTTGTGGACCGTATGGCAGGAAATAGGTACTATATTATTTATTGCCTTCGCCTCTAATGCGTTCTCGGTAGCTTCTGCGTCGCTGACGGAATAGAACATTTGATAGAAGTTAGGGAAGGACAGCATAATGTTGCATTACTTATATTTCTTTCTGTTAGAGGCATACACTGTAAACTTTTTCACACCTTTAAAGGTGTGCGCTATGCACATTCAACCTGGTTGCGTAACATTGCATCTCCAGGATGATATTTTACAAAATTCGGAAAGCATTACTAAAGATCAAGTGTCAGTGTAAATCTTGCTTTCATTATGTCACGGATATTGTAGGTACGAGCTAATGCATATATGCATCGCTATCGATAATCCAGCACGCGCAAGTGTCTACAATACTGTTGAACAATGCTGAGATGTTGCAAGACTGAATTTTTGGAGGACAAACAACACTCGAGTAAAGAAAATTTGTGCGAAACCGTGCTCCATTATGATGTTACCAAAATTACACCTAAAAAGGCGTGCGCCATGCACGTTATTACACCGTTAAAGGTGTGAAAAGATTTAGAGTGTAGTATCAGGAATTGGCCAGTCGATTACTTTAGCTTCTTATTATTAACTTCTCTAGTCGTTTGTTCAATGTCGATTGATAAACTAATCCACTTATGTACATTTCTAGTGTCAAGAATGCCATCTTCTATGGTCTCGCTGAATTGGAATTGGGCAGACATCAAAACAGGTGGCTTACAACTCGAAGGGTGTACCGTCTCAATTGTATGTTTCGTTTTGGTCGTATATTCGTTCACATTGCGATGTGCCATCAAGCTATTCGGAGAAGTGTGCATTGCGGATAGCTACCCAACGTATCCAGCCCATTTTCCAACGCCAAAAAATGAGACAGAGAGAGAGAGAGAAATTGCTGTTGAGACGCTAACAGAAAAAATCTATGGAGAGTTTCATGGGGGGGGGGGGATATATAAAAAAAATGTTATGCAGAGAGGAAGCTCATAGAAAATTAGGACGGGCTATTCTGCATTCAGGGCCTGTTAGCTGCCAGCAAATGAAGACAGGTGCTACCCAAATGAAAGCAGGCGTGTCCAGTTCATGCGATGAACCCCTAAACCCACCGCACCGGCACCAACACGATCGCATGATTTAAAGACGAGAGGCTAGTCCCGTGTCCAGAAGCTTCGATGGTCATGCGCTGTAAGGATGAGTTGGTCCACGGAAAAAGTAGCACTTTCAAACGCACGGGTTCACTGCTTTTCAATGTCATTTTGTCTTATTCGATCTTATTGAACTTTATTTTAGCGTAGAATTGCAGTTATCAAGCGAAATCAGAAATATCGCACACTGTATTCGCACCAGAGCACATGCCTTTCCGTGCAAGCAAAGGCATTGCGTGTGAGACTATATTCGAGCTATGCAAACTGACGAACATGCCCATCGTAGAAAAACAACAAATTGTAAGATCCTGCTGGCTTAAATAGCATGTGCGTTTAATATATTACAGCTGAAAATAAAATGGATGCAAGCCTTGTAAGCAAGGTGCGGTCCCAGGAAAAGCCGCCTGCACGAAAGCCAGACATATACAAGAGGAACGTCTACGAACCGACTTTGTCTACACAGCAAAGTTTGTCTTCGGTGACAACCCTTGGCAAGTTTTCACGTTTCACCGCGAAGTGTCGTAAGCTGTCAATTCCCATAGCCTCAACTCTACTGAGAAGTACGACGTAGTCGTGACGTCACTAGCCAAAGCAGCGAGACGCCCAGCAACTGTGAAGAGCCCGTCACGCAAGCTGCGGGGTCTGAACCTGCAGTGCGCTAAAAATAGCGTTCCCGGCTGCCACATCGGAAACCTGCACTATTTTGCGCTCTGCGCGTTCTTCGAGATGTCTTGAACCGGATTAACTGCGTCCTTTTACTCCCCTCCTTTATTTCCCTGTGTTGTGTTTGTTTATTTTATATTACAACAATAACACGAACTGCGCGCTTCAAGTAAACGTTTAAAGGCAGTGCGCTTCCAAGATTAACAAGTGTTGCAAGACGCTTGCAGGAAGAACGGGAACAGTAGTTTTCGTCTGTTCTTTTGGTAGTTAGCCACATAAATCTAGAGCTGTTACTGTCCTTACGTCTACACTACACTATTTCCACGGGTTGAGTCGGAACAGCTTTCCGCAGAAAGAACGCATGCATGGGCAACGTTTGTTTTGTGAAGTGCGCGTCAGTTGGCTATAAAATATTATTTCTACTGGGCTTGTACTCACAATTAAAAACCTTTAGGGCGCTTTATGGCAGTATCGTTTGGGTAGTTGTCTAGCGGTTTTGATTGTTTTCCTCTGACGATAGCTCCAGTCTTTTAGCCATGTGGCATGGCGATATCAGCGATATCAGCGGTGTCGCTATAACCTCATTCAGGATAGAGCATTATTGTAAGCCATGGTGTACCTGTTGCATGCACAAAAAGCAACAATAGCTTATCTAATTACATCACTGGCATTTTTTCACTACGAAGTTAATCACTTTCTTGGAACTTGATTAGTATAAATTACGACTGTCCTGTGTAAGGTTAACAATGCTTCTACCACGACCAGTACACCTCTTGAGTGGGTAATGTACCCTTACGTTCCCATAACCATCTTGCAATTCGGAGGAGCAGTAAGGTTTTCTTAATTTAAAAAAAATCTAAAAAGTGAAACCGACGCATAAACATCTGTTATGCGTCCCGTCTCTCGTGTCTTTCAGCCCATGTTTTCTGGAGCGCTGATGGTTACGGTTAATATGGACCAACTACACCAACTGCTTTGATACATCGAACAATCGGTAATTGTTTATGATATCCGTAAATGCAGATATGTGGAAGTTCACTCGACAAAAGGAACTCACTGTTGCGGAGTTACAAGTAACGAAAATTAACTTGAACTTCCAAAGTTACTTTGGAAAACTAATGAGTTACCTTTCAAGTTACTTGCTACGTAATGTGTACCTATAGTTTTTCAACTTAGTGCAATTAGTTGAGACGTTGATGTCACAATGGGTGGTGCAGCACGTTCTATAATTGTTTTGATACTTTATGCAGTTCCTTAGATTGATGTTTGATGGTTTAATAAACTTCTCACTAATGAGCTTCTTCAACGGAGCACTAAGGAAGCCTCGGAATTTTAATTTAGATGAGTTCCATCATCTTTCTATACCATTGAGTTGCCATCCTCTGCGCTTGTTCCGTAGAACTCCGTCAAGCGAGCTAGCTACAGTTGCAGTTGTGCTAGCTAAGCGTGTTTTAGCTACACAGTGCATTCCGCCATTGTGCGCAGTGCACACCGTGCACGTGCAACCTCTTCGAACATGACAGTCGTCTCATTAGAGAGGGAGGGCGCAACTCGCGTTATTTGTGCGTCACAACAGTAGAAAATGTAACTGCAGAACATGGTTACAAGTTCCTTAAAGTTACAAAGTTGCACGAAAAAGGGAGGAGTTCTTCAAGAAATTACTAGAACTGAAAAGTAACGTATGAAGTTAAAAGTCACCAAAACACTCAGTTACAGCAACGAGTTACCTCTAACTGGTTACCCGCACACTTCGTAGATGTACTGCACGCTAGCTACACTATGCGCATAACACGAGTGCCTGCAACGGGATATTTGTCAATCACATTTGGCAATATCTAGCTAGCCGCAGTTCATCTGAATAAATGTAGCAGCCTGACCAAGCGACACAAGGATAAGCTGGAAACAATGCTGCTGTAGCGAACATCATCACATGGCCACAGTACTATATGGCATACTTAGAAAAAGGTTACTTGAAGGTCGGAAGGTCAAAAACGCCTGATGTTAGGATTTGCACGCTTCGTCACACTATAGCTACTAACACGTTGTCGAACGGAGCGCAGCACAAATCTTTGAAAGTTCGCAGTCAATGGACAGAAAATGTAACGTTGTCAATGTACACAATGAACACATATGAGTGGATACTTGAAATTATTACTAACTGCTTCATTAACATGTTTCGTTATTTAACTTTCTGTGCTCCACTGACATTTAGATAGTTTTCACGAAGGAACCTTTAACCGGGATTTTCCCTCTGGTTCCTTCAGCTCTATGGCAATTGTATGCATTCTATGAATGAACGAAATAAAAAAGATTGACCGACTGATTGAATTCAGACATTGGTATATGGCGCCAGCTGCAGCATAGCAGGCCCCCACCTGCTGAAGTCCACCTGCTAGGATGGCTTCACACGAAGAAGTTCATTGAAGCATATTATACGAGGCATTCTCCAAGCAGCTAACCACGCAATTTGAAAGGCACACCGCCTAGACTATAAGCGTGAACGCTTGTTCCTCGGACGAATCGAGACTATAACGTCATTGTAACCATATTTTGCGGCATATATGAGGACTGCGTGTACCTTGATCATTGCAGGTTTGTAGGAGCCACAGCGATGTAACCAGGAAGCTGGTGCGGGCCGTACTAGGATGCAAGGGTGTAACCACAAGGAGGATAACTGCTAGAGGAGCATTTTCACTTTAAAGAATGGACAGTTGACGAAAAGGCACCAGCAGGGGGATTCGAGTCCGTAACATCCGATTTCCGGTCTGAGATATAATGCCAGGTCACCTTGCTAGCTACCCTCTCATCTACTCTACGGTTCTCTACTCTACTACCCTCGCATCAACCCTATACGTTCAAGTAACTTGTCCCGCGTCCTGTACCCATCTATCGTGCCATCTTCAGTAACAGAGCACATGGGCGTCGGAAGGTGGAGACAGGGGGGGCGCCACACTTCTCAATCTAAGTAGAACTTCATGCACCGTAGAGCTTAGGGTGGTAGGGTAGAGAGTTAGGTTGGGTTGGGTTAGGTTAGGGCTAGTCCACCCTGCCGTGAAGGACGCCTCTGACAGAGCACGTCTTATGGCAGTGAGTCACGACTCATGCGGCTCATTTACAAAACAGCTTTCTTGTTGAGACACTTCGCTTGCTCCCCTCGCTCGCTGACATCAGGAATACCATGCCACCTTGGTAAACAAATGTTACGCATCCTTTTTGGCCGGAACGCCAACGTCAATGTCTCAACGCTCAAATCACGTGAGGATGGGGATGAAAAGATTCGCCGCACGGAAACCATGGAATGGGGCTTGCTCGTTAAATTTAACAGACCCTCGTGGAGGAACCTGGGGTGAGGCGATCTGTACGACCACTGTTGCTCCACCAGAAAGATGATTCCGACAGGAGAGGGCTTCCGTTCCAACTGAGAAAGCAGCAATGACTCTGCGCAGCCAAGAATTCGCCGCCCTTTCCGCTGAGTGATCACCTTCTCCCTGGTTACCCTCGGTGTGTCATGGTTCTGGGTACTAGCTAAGACGCAGCCTGATGAGTCACATGTAATGGGAAACTTATCATTGTAGTTGGATCAAGCGCAGTACACCGAATTGAAAGAGAATTATATAGTTCGCTTTGTGGAGCTCAGCACCTTCATTGGACGTACACTCTATAGAAAGGAGTGCAAAATTAGTAAAATGTGGAGTAATTGCAGCTTCTAGTCCCCTAGACTGCAATTACTCCTCGCTTTTGTCCGCTAACCCAGAAGTTTGCTTCCCATGAGCGCAAATTGTACCTGAACAGCACATTCTTTATGGAATGTGCACTCTACTGCCCGCAGGGGGCGGATACTGTGTGATGAGCCTGCCCGTATCAGCAAGAGGCCGCTCAGTTTAGCTGCACCCATTGATCCTATACTCCATCGTCGGATTCTTCACCTGTTCATGGACTTCCTGTCGTCCACTGGATTGCTCCAGACGCCTTTAGTTCTTTCTTGCATTTTCATCCTTCATTCATCATCTTCACATAATGTTACACATGCAATGGAGTAGGGTACCGCACCACAGCGGTGAAACATTCCATTTCATCGTCATCATTTATTGTTGTTGTCACTGAACTTCGCAAGTGGTCTCTTGATGCAACAGCCTGCGTAAATCTGGGTTCTTCGTTAATTTCAGGGAATAAGGCTATATAGCTTAGCTAACTTAGCACTTTTCCACCCGCTTAGGAAACAAAAAAGGGTTCTTTCTGGCAAAATTGTGCCCTATGCATGTCGCAAGATTTTATATCACTCAACGTATCATGGTTGACGGTTTCATTCAAAGTATTTTCATTCATGCACACAAATTATGTACCTGGGACTCCTGAACAGAGCGTGAAATGCAGTCCCAACTCTGTGACGTTTGTTTAGTCCCGTGCATTTACGCCCTAACGGGATTTATTTTTGCGACAATGCATTTAGTCTCCAAAAGGACTAAAATGACTCTCTCTTTCATTTTTTTTCTTAGAGTGTAGGGGCTGTAGAAATTGCTATCTGTCAGCAATCAGCATTAGT
This sequence comes from Ornithodoros turicata, assembly GCF_037126465.1. Taxonomy (NCBI): domain Eukaryota; kingdom Metazoa; phylum Arthropoda; class Arachnida; order Ixodida; family Argasidae; genus Ornithodoros; species Ornithodoros turicata. The sequence continues at coordinate 3,431,935 of NW_026999400.1, read as the reverse complement.
CAGTTCATGAATGGTAAATGCTAAGGAACACATATTACGGGTTCTGATGGGAAGCCACTCTGCTTGACTGCAAGCCTATAGGCCTTCGTCACGATCCAGTTCAAAACAGTCAGGGTCTTCGATGATTTATGGATTTATTGACGACCACCGGTGGCCCGAGTGCTTGAGTCACATCGCGTGGTTCCTGTTGTTATCCTTTTCCTGTATATATTGCTCAGCTAAGAGATCTAACTCGTCCTTGTGAGCCAATTCAATAATTCCCGTTTCACTCCAGTACGAATGCTATAATCTCTCACATTCTATGGGGTACACGGATAATACGGAGGGAACCCAGAGACAGGGGAAAGAAAACACGAAACACACACGATCTCTGTCCCCTGTCTCTGGGTTCCCTTCGTATTATCATGTATCAGCTCGCCTGAGCCCTTGCACTTCTTCCGGGTACACGGAGTATTTTATTTTTTTTTAATAAATTTCGGAACCATGGCCGTCCCGCTCGTTGGATCTAGCCGAGGTCATGCTGAAGACTGGAAGGTTTTGGACCCTAAGGGGCTGTGCTGTCTGAGGAATTCCCTAGGCCTTCCAAATACTTTCCAGACGAATGTGGGCACAGTTCCCCCTGAAGCCGGCCCAGGACGCATACTAAACCCCTTGGTCCCCCACTCCTTCCTCATGCCCTACCTCCATTTGTCTACATCTCTATACGCCGCTCAGAGCCACAGTTGATTCGCGGCGCTAACGCGGAACCCAGGCTGGGTGTGGGAGTGTACCGAATTCGCAGAGAATTATAGTTCGCTATACTGAAGCTCAGTCCCTTCATTCGACGTAGGGGTTGTACAAATTGATATCTGTCGGTAATTGGCATTAGTCAGTTCATGAATGGCAAACACGAGGGAACAGATACTGCGGGTTCTGTTCACTCGTATAAGCGTCATTCAGCTTCACTGCAGATCTATAGGCCTTTGTCACGATTCTGTTCAACACAATCAGGGTCTTCGATTATTTGTGGATTTGCTGACGACTACCGGTGACCCGGAGGGCTTGCGTCACATCTCGTGGTTTCTGTTGGTATCCTCTTTTTGCATACTGCACAGCACCATGGGAGATTTAGCTCGTCCTTGTGAGGTAATTCAATAAATCCCGTTTCACTCCCGTACGAACAGTATAATCTCTCACCTGCTATGGAGTACCTGGAGTTTTTTTATACCATTCGGGTGTAGATATAGTGTCCTATGTCGCACACCTCTTTGGTATATAGGTGTCACAACATACAGACGGGGGGTTTCTGAAACACTCTTCAAAAATGCGAATTCTGCATGAACCATCATTTCAAGGGGATTGTATTCTGTTTAGGACAACCTCGTGTTTCAGATGCCTTTTCTCCATCATCCAGATCCTTATAGGAAGTAGCATAGGGTGAAGAATTCGCGAAGACAGGCGGTTCCTGTGGATCATTATGTTACTGTCAACTGCTGTCACAAAAGTCATTTATTATTTCTCGTATGATTGTAAGGGATTCCTGTTCCCTGGTAAGAACGCCGTCATTTCTTCACAAACTCTCCGGTTAAAAATACACGTAATTAAGAGCCGTTCTTGCCCTTGGGCGATGGAGCAAGATAAACGGCGAAAATAAAGCATCTTGGCGTCGCTGCCCGCTCCAGGGTTACGCAACCCTAGCATACGACTTCCCAGAGAATAAAACCAACAGCTGGCAAAAAAGCACAACCCGCCAGGTGGCAGCAGAACGACCTCCAGTGACGTCATCAGTACTTGGAACTCTCGCTTCCGCTGTCGCAAGTTTTCGCTTTCTTTTTTTCGTCGCAGGCCTTGTGTCTTTCTTGGAAAGTTCACTTCGTGTGTATCGTAACCGTTTCGGAACCTCTGGCTAACGCTTTCAGAGTATTTGGAGAAATGAGAGGGGTATGTGAAGTGCAGGTTGCCGACACAATGACTCTCTTGGGGAGGAAAACATTTGACCGCAAACCTAACATTTGAAACACGATTGGAATACGTGGGAACGTCGCGTAATGAAATGGCAAACAGATAGAAGACCTCAGGAACACGAACACGATATGCGGTAATGGCGTGCCAGCCTGGGACGACGCCGAAAGCGCTGTTAGGCATCGTCGCTGTCACAGTCAACCGGAAACACGCTCAAAGCAGCCAGCCGGCAAGGCCTAACAGACAACAATTCTCGAATCTTTTCTTTTCCTTCGTGTTGCGAATAGCAATAAGCCGTTCCTGAACAGTAATAGGGCATTTCCCGAACGAATTTTGCTCTTACCGCTCCTTCTCGCCAAACTAATTCACTGAGAAGCACGTGAAACGAGCAGATTGTCAATGAAGCATCAGAGGCGTTCGAGGGTTACCGTAAACGCATGACGCAGTGTAAAAGAAAAGTAAATTTTCTTTTTGTCACTGTAACTAAAAAGAAAAAGGAAGTTACAAAATTTCGGTTCAGAATCTAGCAGTCGGACTATTATTTTTCTTGCGCCGCTCCGCTATCTTGCTTCGCGAACGTATAGCCCCTGTTTGAATAATCATTTCGCATCACTCCCCAATTCAGATGATCCCACATCTCAAATGTTCGCTAAATGGTACTCCAAGAAAGATGAAAAAAAAAAGGAATCACAACAGCTCATGAAAACTATGGAAACATAATTGGCGGTCTCTTCTTCCGGGCACAGGCGGCAGTGGTACATCAAACTGCACAGACCGACCACTGTGGCGTCGCACATGATGATAGTTTGCTGATGCCCTAATTACATCACACTGCACTCTCAGAAGGGGGCGGGGGGGGAGGGTAGGGTCGGCTCGCCGTTGTTGGCCACACAGAAATGGGAGTCGTCACGACTATAGCAAAAAAGAAAAAAAGAAGAAGAAAGAAGGACGAATGGAGGATAGAGGATGAAGGGTGGAGATGCGTAGAGGGTGCACGAGTTCGTCGGGGAGAGCAAAGTGTTAGATGGGTCGTTGCGCAAGGCCTGCCTCCTGCAGGAAGGGAATAAGGTGTCTTGCTTTAACTGAACGTTCGGCAGAAGAACCGCCGGGGTAGAGGATGTCTGCTAGCGTACCCGAAGTGGTGCGAGGGAGATGGGCTTCGCGCACAGAATTGTATGCTCGACAGTCTCGCAGGATGTGTTCGATTGTTTTAGGTTGTTGACAGTGGCCACAGCAGGCGTCACCCCTATAGAGCCGATCTTGAGTATAGTTGAGAGTTGGTGAACGCAGACCCAGTGCGGAGCCTATGGAGCATGATCTGTATGCTTCGAGGAAAGTTTTTCTTGTGGAGAAGGGGGCGATGATAGTGCGTGATGTCCCGTATCCCAGGGTGGCGCAGTTCAACAGGCTCAGAACAGGACTTCAGCGCATAGCACGTTGTCTGCCAACCATTGCCACTAATCAATGAATGGTCGCTCGAGAGGCGGAGACAATTTGAACATGTGAAGGCTGCGCTAAAGTACAGGTGCCAGGGCGATGACCCAGTTGTACACTATAGTGTGAACCCCGCTCTGGAGCGACTCTTCCTTGTAAGGCCCTCTGTTGTACCCTCGTTTCCGCTTCCCGTGCAGGCGGCGAGTTCCCTTGTGGGATTCAGTCCCTTTGGCGTTCCCCTGCAGCAGGCAGTCCTTGATGCTGCCCCTTGGCAGAGACACCTAATACAATCCAATTTAAAAATGACACAGTTTGACAAACAATCCACTGCACACAATGTCATTCACCAGGAGTTCCTGGAGATTCACCATAACTTCGGGAACCACCATGCAATCTACACTGATGGGACCAAAGTAAGCAATGGTGTGGCGGCCGTTGCCGTTGCGGCGGTGATTCTATTATGACTGCACGCCTGAACACGAACGCCACAGTTTTCACCGCAGAGCTTTACGCGATTCTCCTAGCTCTGCGCCACACTCAATAAAACGACCTTCAAAATTCAGTTATTTACTCAGATTCGCTAAGCCCTGTGCGTGCGCTGCTTTCATGCTATATGACAGCAAGAATCACCTCGTCAAGCGAGTACGAGCGCTTGCGACTCAACTTTGTTCCCGAGGCTTTTCAATCTGTCTCTGCTGGGTCCCCAGCCACACTGGGATCCCGGGGAATGAACGAGCCGACCGTGAGGCTCGGCGAGCGTTGGCACAAGAGGAGTCGGACCTAGGACTAACCTACCAAGACATCCTGCCAGTGTTAAAGAGAGCTGTCTACACACAATGGCAGCAGGAGTGGGACATGGAAGAAAATAACAAGCTACACGTCACACAGCCACACGTTTCCCCCCGCATTGGACTGAACACATCAACAGATCCTTCGAAGCTCTTTACGCGAGATTGAGGATTGGGCACACATGGCTCACGCATCACCACCTACTCAGAGGTCAGGATCAGCCAGCTTGCGCGCACTGCGGTGACAGCTTGACTGTCTTGCACGTACTGGCATCCTGCCCTCACTTCGAACACCAACGCCAACAGTATTTCACCGCATTCTACAGATACCATGTCCCACTCCACCCAGCCCTTCTATACTGGGTGACACTCCTCTTGTGCCGTTTGATAATGTCATCCAATTTTTGACCATGTGTGGGCTACTAAGTCAGATGTAGATGTTAGGCATTGCTCCGCTTTTATCCAATATCACCGAACTCCTCATGTAAATATGTCATCCTGGATCACATCATCGCTCACACTTTTAGATAGCTTTTAACTGCCATACTCACTTGTTATCGCCATTCTCCTCTCTCTCCTATCCTGGTCCATCTCATCGCTCCATACCTGTAGATAGCTTTTAACTACCACACACACACTCTCTCTCACATCATCTCTCCCATAATCATCTCACACCACCACACACTCACCATAGTTCTGGCGCTCTATGGCCTCTGCTGCCTTTGTGCCATTAAACCCATAATCGCTCTCTCTCTCTCTCTCTCTCTCTCTCTCTCACTACTCATAGCGTTACCGTTTCTGATTCGAAGAGCAAGAGGGGAGTACGCCTATTTATAGCAGTTTGGATATATGATAATTGCTACAAAAAAGGAGTACGCCCCTCTCTCTCTCTCTCACACACACTCTTCACATGATAATCGACTACCCTATCATTCGTGGCAGCGGTTGGCGCACAAGGAGCTATGCGGTGAAGTTCTGTTCTGAGAGTGTGCATCACTGCAGCCAATAGACCTCATCCCCAAATGGGGATGTGAGTTACGACGAAGGAGAACTGCACTCTTAAAAATGAACTTCACCACATAGCACGCTCCTAGCCAACCATCATCCCGAATGACAACGTTCTCGCAGCTGATTTGTTGAAAATGGGAGGAGGAGCCTATTTTGGGCATTATGCACGGCACAAAATAGGCTCCTCCCGTTTTCAACAAATCTAGGGCGAGAACGTTGTCATTCGGGGTGATGGTTGGCTAGGAGCATGCTATGTGGTGAAGTTCATTTTTAAGAGTGGTGCTACCCCAGGACGCTTACACACAGAAAACACAAACTGCTGGTATCGTAAGGGAATACAAGTTTTAGAAGAAAATGCACGCGAAGAAACGAACCGTGATCTAGCCATCCACACCTATGCACTCGCACTTTCAGTACATTGCGCTAGTTGAGCCAAAGGACTACATTGAAAAAGGCTTTTGAAAATAAAATTATGTGAGTTAATGTGCTGGGTGTTTGGAAACCCAAGAAGAGAGACTCAACTTGTCAACGCTCGTAAACTTTATACTGGTATGAGTTCGGTTGTGGAGACGAACAATTTAGGTTCGTGTACTGGCTGTGTCTCATCGAGTGCTTTGTTCCTTGTCTTGCGTTTGTTGCGTTATCGCGTTTCTGTATACAGTGTGCAAGATGCAATTCGGAGAGGCGCGTTTGTGAGGTGCGTGGGGAGGATTGGGGGTGCCATTTTTATGAAACGTCGTAATGTGCCTTGTTATCGGAGTAGCAGAACTTTATCAGCACCTATCGAATGAAATATCTGTATCTGCAACTTTTACTTTAACAAAACGTTCCTTAGGACAAGCTGTTCAATGTGATGTCACAACTTCCGACGATAGACAGAAGACTGGCAGTGCGAAGAGGGCTCATGTTGTTGTTCAGAGTTCGTCGAGTGACGCCATTCAGTTTCTCTTTTCTCCCCTCAAACCTATCACTCAGCAAAGCTATGCCATGCACAGAGAAACAACAGACAACTAAAACAAAATTGTCTTGTCAGAGAACACGACACATGCAGGAATATACGAGACATTTCTTTATCTGCAACGACAGACATGTTTGCGTCATACGCATGTGTTCGCCCCCAGGGCTTATACTATGGCTTACTCATGGCTTGATCTGTCCCATTTCTTTGTCTATTCTATGTGTCCTTTGTCTGTTGTTCTGTGCTTTTAGGTCTCCCATTTTTTTCTCTGTTCATCCGTTTTGCGTGTATTCAGGTTCTCTGGTCGCGACTTGTTTTGTTCGTTAGTTTCTTTAGCTACGACTACGACTGCTGACCGCCTAACGAGAATAACGTCTCCATTCTTTCTTCTTTAACTAACCAATCCATTCGCAGCGAAGTCAGGGGGCGCCTTCCACATATGGATGCACACGCGAAACGTGTATGCGGACAGCTTCCTATGTGTGTGCCGATGGGTTCCCTGTTGGCACAGTTTTGTATCGGTATAGAGTCAGCCTTCTATTTACATTTCTTTCGCGGATATTTACCCGGCCGTTTCTCCCATCTGTCAGCTGTGTCCTTCACAAGGCCTCAAAAGTCTGTTGCACCGTCGCTTTTAGCAACGATGTTGTGACACAGCGGGAGTTAAAAAATAGCAGCCGCGTGATCAGTCGGTGGTGTTGTCACGGAACAGGTGTAAAAACGGGCCTATTAGGACTTCTAGATATGCTGTCCGGACAGTTTCCATGTAAGAGCTAACGTGCCAGAGTCATCAGCAAGGTTGTATATTGGTGTGCGCAAGTTGATTGTGAAATACTGGGCATCCTGAGGCCTCTGACAGTCAAACATGAGACTAATGTTGTATGCATATGTATGCTCCGTAATGCAATACTAATAATGCATTATGTACAGTTCTGAGTGTTGATTTAATCGTTTTACCGCCAACGGAACCTACGGAAGTACGTGATAGTGACGACATTGCCGCATATTAGCGAGTCTTGGTGAATCGTTTTCACTCAAACGGTTTTGCCCCTGTCCAATCAGAGGATCCCATTCTGAGTCAGTCCCTCATCTAAATGGCCCCCCGCGAAACCGTTCGCGAACCATATGACTGAAAACGATTCACTAAAACTGGCTATTATTAGCGTATAGTATGACGAATCATTCAGGAGTGTCGTGCGGCCTGTCGTTCTAATGCCCATTCCTACTAATCTTTGCGATTCCCGTTCGTCTGATACACTCTGAAGACAGAACTTGATCGCATGACAAACCCAGGACCAACTATCATTCAAAATGATTCCCTATTTGTTGAAAATGAGAGCCGTACGCCATTTTGTGACACACGCTTAAAAATTAACTTCACCGCATAGCACGCTCATAGCCAACAATCATCTGGATTGATGTGTTTATCTACCCTCATTTGTTGAAAAACGGAAGGAGTACGCCTTTTTCTTGTGTGACACTTATGCGGTTCATAATTGTCACGAAAAGCCGTATGCGTCCCCTTCCAGCAAATCAGGGCAGATAACGATATAATTCCAGATGATGGTTGCCTAAGATATTCAGAGGCAATGCTTTGTGCAGAGCGTGTTCTACACTTCTAAAAAGAGCGCACACTCTTAAAAATGAACTTCACCGTATAGCACGCTCCTAGCCAACCATAATCTCGAATGATATCGTTATCTGCCGTGATTTGTTGAAAACGGGAGGCGTACGCTTTTTCTGTGACACTTATGCTGTTCATAATTGTCACAGAAAAGGCGTACGCCTCCCGTTTTCAACAAATCAGGGCAGATAACGATATCATTCGAGATTATGGTTGGCTAGGAGCGTGCTATGCGGTGAAGTTCATTTTTAAGAGTGCAGCCTATTTTGTATCATTATGCACGTGCATAATGATACACGCTGCTTCAGGAAGCAAGTAGGAAGCCTGTAGTGTAGCGAGCATACAAAAAAAGCTTGGATGACAGAGGAGCGTTTTACCACTTGGTTACAGAAGTTTGACGACGACGTGGTCGCTGAGAAACGGCTGGCGGTGCTAATGCTAGTCAACTGCACAGCCCACAACAGGCAGCCAAAGCTGACTGCTGTCATCTTGAAGTTCCTGCCTGCGAACACTATACCTCCAAGAGCCCCCTATGGACCAGCGTGTCATAGCAACTGTGAAGGCACACTACAAGAAGCGCATCTGTGAGATAGTCATCCTGAACCAGCAGTTGACATCAACCGCTTAAGGTGGATTTGAAGGCTGCTATCGAAATGATAACTGCCCCTTGGTAGCAAGTGAAAGCCGCAACCATGTGCAAGTACTGTACCGTGCCGGACAACGACACAGCCAAGAATGAGGGTGTGAACGCTGAAGACGTCTGCCGTGACCTCGTCAGGAACTACGTTGTTTCTGCGGGGACACTTTTGACGACTTCCTCAATGAAGAATGCGACGAGATCAATGTCTGTGAAGCAGCAGCTACGGACGAGCAGATCATAGAAGCTGTGCGTGGTGCTGAGGAGGAGTGCTCACCGGGGGATGCCTCCGACGGTGTCTGGGACGGGACGCCGTCGGAAGTGTCATATAAAGATGCGCTAGAATGCGTGAGAAACCTGAAGGATTATTGTGCTCAGAACCGCCTAAACGATTAGGTGGTCAAGTGTCTGAGTATTGTCGACGACGCCGTGGTCCAGAGCGCCGTGGCGAGGTGGCGGCAGTCGAAGATCACCGCATTCTTCCCCTCCGGTTGGCAGCGCAATAAACGCCTTCTAGCATCAAATTTTCGTGTTATTTAGTGTGAAGTGCTTGAAAGGTGTCTGTGCGTGTGGGGGGGTATATGTTTATTAAGAAAACAAAGAAAGGAAAGGTTAGCCAGGCAAAGAGCCGGCTTGCTATTCCAAAAAAGGAAAAAGGGTGGGAAAGGAAAGGTGGGTTTTCTATCAGGGATGCGCATTTGCTTTTAAAAAAATCATGTTTTGGTTATAATGCGGTACCGCTTATAGTGCAGGTTTTCGCCGCCCCCGCGACGTACGTTATAAGCGGTCTACATTGCGTCGTCTACATTGCACAATAACACACGTCATGTACACGTCGTCTATACATAACGTTGTGGTCTACACAACGATGTATTCTTGTGGTGAAAATTGTTGTCTTTATATAGCAAGTATCAAAATTCCTCTGTAACTGCCTTACGAATAAGTAACAAAACTGCACTGAAGGAAATGCTGTGCCTTCTCTATGCCAGGTGGGTAGTTCACACAATGGAATGTGTGTCAGAAAAAGCGCCCTATTCTGTTTTGGGGAAATCAGCAAGGGTTCTTCTTAGGTATTGTGAAGTAGACAACCACCTTCTCCGTGCTGCTTGCTTAGAAATGATACAGCTAATTTAGCGCAATGTTGTAGTGGATGAGGCAATTAAACATAGGACAAGCACAACACAAGCCTTACAACGCCCAGTTGCATACTAATTGAATGGTGGTAGCTGAAGGAAAGCACCAGTAGTTGCATGTTATTGGTAGTGTGGCAGGAGCAGATAGGCCAACCTGTGTTTATTATCTACACTATCTATTAGAGGGGGGACTGTTTTCTGTCCAGAAGGTAGCTCTCTTCTTTCTCTACCTCTTCGCTCCTCCACACCTAGGTGTCCGACATAGTTCGCTACATGCTCCCCAGCTTACAGTCCCTCCCTCCAGGAACAGTAAGGACCAAGTTCCCTATAGCGGCTGTTAAAAGGGTACCTCGTGGCCCCTTGTAGTTCAAGGCTTTGACGATCCCCCATGTCTGATGGTCTTGATAGCTTCGTAAGGTCCCCCAAAGATGGGACGAGAGCCGGGTAGCCCTTGCCGGACAAAGACAGCTTCCCCTTCTTGGATATCCGGTATCTTGGGGTTGAAGCGCTTGTCGAAATTGCGTTGCATGTTTTATGTGTATATTTCTTGTTCCAGTGGATTCTTAAGACGTTCCCTCAGGTCAAGCGAATCGACTATCCCTAATTGTTCGTCACCGTGAGACCACGAACATCTGCCCGATGGGACATTACATCACGCGCCGGTGAGGGGGAACACCATCTCCTCTACATTTGGTAACCCGAACGAGCAAGAACACGCCACCTGACTTCATCTAGACCGTCCCACCACTTTGGCAATATCCTCCTGTTCCATCCTCTGAGTACATCACTGCAAGCCGCACGATGGCTTCTCTTATAAACCGTTTGACTGCACGAATATTATGTTTAATACGCTTTTAGGGGAGTATGAGTTCCTCAGGAAGAATATACCCGTCTGCGATTACTTCCGTAATGAAGCATTTACAGAAAAATATATTATGTAATTTTTCCCTAAACATGTCAAACGCTGTAAACAATCGATTGTCTTAAAGACAATTGCCTGCGTACCGTCACCAGGTGTGCAAAGCGCATCAATAAGCATGTTGACATACGTTGATTTCCGAGTATTATTATTATTTCTTCATTTCATGTGGCTCACAAAGCTGCATTGTAAGCAATGGGCTAGAGTATCGCCTGTGGCGATGAAGCTCCCCACTCTCCAAAGCCAAAATAAAGTTGTTGTTTGTAACATACTTAATGTAAGAAAATAACTCGGTGCTTTAGGCAACTAAAAAGTTAAGAAATGCACAGAATAACACAAATTATATTCCTAAATATTCGATTGTGCTTAGCTTGTGAGAGTTAGTGAAATTGAGGAAGATCGTCACATCAGACTGCCTAAGGAATAACAAAAAGTTCTGCTTCGCCATATCTCGCTTTTGGCTTATCCATATTTGTAGTGGAAATACTTTTTCGGTTACCAGTTTAAAATGTAGCGGGATCGCTGCTCCGCTAGTGAAAAAGTAGCGAATACGGTAGTGGCGCTACTAGTAGCGCTGCTGTGTAAAACACTGGTTGGTACGCATATACAGGGTATCCCAGAAAACGTGTCATTGAATTATAATAAAGAAAACTACGCGACCTAGAACCATGCGGTCAAGAGCATTTGTTCTTATTAGGTTTTTGCCACCTCCTAATGTGAATTTCATGTACAAGTTTTTGCCACCTCCTAATGTGAATTTCATGTAGAACTTTAATTATGTAAATATTTGCGAACGCAACTCGGAAATTTGCCAAGTAAAGTCACTTTTTTACCCCACCAATATGAAGAGCGTGCCGAATTCACTCAAATTCATGATAATTCACAGTGATATTCACGAGCTATGTCGGTTTTTGTATTTTGTTTATGTGGTCTACAGGACTTGACTCCCCTCTTCGTATGAGCTATCCCATCCGAAAAAATTGCCGAATATCATACTTTTCGGAGCACCGGACCATAGCGCGCGTTGACTTTTTGAGCGCAATCGCTCTCAGTGCGACGAAAGGAGGTTCGGAAGCCAGCCCACAGAGTGATAGTAGAAAAAGTAACAGTACCTAAAATTGGGAGAGGGAAAGCGTTATCCCAGCGAAAGTCGGACGTGATAAGCCGTGCCTGTTTTATCTCTTTCTGCGATGTCGGGGAGGGCTGGGTTTCCAACCTCCTTTCGTCGGACTGACAAAGATTGCGCTGAAAAATTCATCGTGCGCTATTCTGTGCGACCTCCGTAGAGCATGATGTTCGGCTATTTTTTTCGATGGGATAGCTCCTGAATATCCCTGTCAATTATCATTAATTTGACTAAATTAGACACGCTCTTCACATTGGCGGGGTAAAAAAGTGACATTTACTATGCAAATTTCCGACTTAAGGTCGCAAAAATTTACATAATTAAGCTTACGTTACACGACATTCACATGAGGAGGTGGCAAAAACCCAGTAAGAACAAATGCCATTGACCGCATGACTCTAGGTGGTGTAGTTTTTTTTTATTATAAGTCAATGACACGTTTTCTGGGACACCCTGTATATACGGACTATGGGTGTTTCAAAAAACGTGTCATTCGGACTTTATAAAAAAACGGGGCGACGGAAAAATACGGGGTAAACGGCATTTGTGTGGCAACTGAATTTGCCATCTTGCAAAAATATTTTCATTTGATTTTATTTAAAATAAATTGAATTTCTTTAATTGAACCTTAAAATTTCCCAAGTCAACCTAACGTGTTTTATCTTTTTCTTTTTTACAGAATTAGAGAGCCCGTAGCGAACTTAGTCAGATCCACGAAGAAATCCGCTCAATATTGCGAATGGAACTGCTAAAAAAAAAGTCCCGAAATTGGGGCTTCAAAGTTTCGGGTGTTCAACGTCGCACAAAACCACACTCTTAGAAGTGAACTTCACCGCATAGCGCGCTCCTAGCCAACCATAATCTCGAGTGATATCGTTATCTTCCCTGATTTGCCGAAAACGGGAGGCGTATGCCTTTCTTGTGACAATTATGAACAGCATAAGTGTCACAAAATAGGCTCCGCCCCATGTTTTCAACAAATCAGGGCGAGAACGTTGTCATTCGGAATGATGGTTTGTTAGGAGCGTGCTATGTGGTGAAACTCATTTTTAAGAGTGCAGCCCGAAAGATGCGCGTAGAGAAGGATATGCTCCTGCCCCCGTGAAGCTAAAATAATTTATCGCAGGATCGGCGTGCTGCGTGCAGCACGCAACGCGCCGATAACAAGGCGGGTGACATTCCACCGTGCGTTGATAAGCGGGGCAAAAAAAAAAAAAAAAAAAGATTCCGCCTCTTCTTTCCTTCTCTCTTTTTTTTTTGCCTTCTATCTTTCATGTGTGCAGGAGCATGTCCTCCTCTCCACGCACCTTTGCGTCTGATTTGGTGCGATTATATACTCCCTTCCTGATTGATTGATTGATTTTAAAAGAAAAAAACATTCTACCGGTTCGCTGGATTTCTACCCATCTGCATTCGAGATTATGGTTGGCTAGGAGCGCGCTATGCGGTGAAGTTCATTTCTAAGAGTGTGGTTTTATGCGCCGTTGAACACCCGAAACTTTAAAGCCTCAATTTCGGGACTTTTTTCGGGCAGTTCCATTTGCAATATCGAGCGGATTTCTTGGTGGATCTGACTAAGTTCGCTACGGGCTCTCTAATTCTGTAAAAAAAAACGTTAGGTTGACTTGGGAAATTTTGGAGTTCAATTAAAGAAATTCAATTTATTTTAATTAAAATCAAATGAAAATATTTTTTCGAGGTGGCAAATTCAGCTGCCACACAAACGCCGTTTACCCCGTATTTTTCCGTCGCCACGTTTTTTTTATAAAGTCCCAATGACACGTTTTTTGAAACACCCTGTATGTGTCGTACACAGAACGTGCAGTGTGAAATTCTGAAGAAGTGTAATGGGACACGTAAATAAGCTTTCGCATGTAGAAAATATAAAAAACATGTGTTTTAATGCTGCGCAGTGGACGCGTAGGTTGAGTGTTCTATACCCGCACCTATGCGTCTTAACATGCTCATAATCATGCCATATACAACAACAACAACTACTTTATTTTTGACCTTGGAGAGTGGGGAGTTTCATCGCTACAGGCGATACTCTACCCCATTGCTGGTGGGAATGGGGGGAATAAATAGGAAGGAATGCCATATACAGGGTGAATTCAGCGATAGAATATTACACATTTACACGTTTCGCTCACGTGTCGCAAACAACTGTGGACATGCAGGATATGGGGCCTGTCCTGTCTCGAACGTCGCAGACTGAGAGTAATTTGTGAGAAGTCTTATTTGTCCTTATTTTATTTTCGCCCATATTGTCCTCCTGCAGAAAAAATAAAGAATAAACTCAAAATGACGTAAAATCTCACCTCACAGTGAGTTTCAACGGCCTAGCTCACTCAAAAGCCGCCATTCTTTTTCCGCGTCTGCTCCAGTTATCACCGCAGACAGGCGTCGCAACGCGCAGAAGAGGATAGGTGTATGATGTGCGCAATGTCCCATTATTCCAGGCAGCGCCATCTGAGTGCTGTGATGGAAACAGGGAAACAAATAAGACATGACAAAACAGACAAGAAACAATGCCGGCTTTTAAATGCGATAGGGTTCAAAATAGGGTGAGAGTTCACTTCGTTGCTAGTTTTGTTTCTATACAGGAAGTTAAAGTTTGCAACGAAACATAATAAAACGTCACACACATGGCTATTAGTCTGCAAAGCTTGAGGTGGGATAGGCAGCATCCTGTATCCTTACGACGTGATCGAAAAGTGTAATGATCATTGAATTCACCTGCATAATCAAAAATTCAGTGACGATTTAACGGTAAATGCGAGAGAAATGTGTTAGCATTAAGCGCCTTTTCCGGTCCATACTCGACTTGACTTCCTGGTATCCACTTCCGTTCTATACCCAACTTCCGGTTGTCCACTTCCGGTCTAAACCCGACTTCCTGTTGTCCCCTTCCAGTCTATAATTTACTTTCGGTATCCACTTCCGGTCCAACTCGACTTCCGGTTCTCCACTGACTTCCGGTTGTCCACCTCCATTCTGTACTTGACTTCCGGTTCGATACTTTCAATTACTACATGTAGGTCCATTTAATTAAATTGTCCTCAGTTACTTTCAATTACCCTTTAATTACCGAAGATAACTGCAGGTTACCTGAGGTAATATTGAGTTTCATTTAATTTCCTCTAATTATATTTGCTTGCTTTAATTACTCACAATTTCCCTTTAATTGACGTTAATGACCTTTAATTACATTTAATTACCTCCAGTAACCTGCGGTTACCTTTGGTAATCTTTAATTTCATCTAATCTTTCTCTTAATTACATATATATTACATTTATTAACTTTAAACTCAATTTTCTTGCTTTAATTACGTTTAATTACCCTCATCTCATACTCTTAGTTACCTTCAACCACTCCAATTTCAAATCATTTACCTCCATTTACTATCCTGTCCACTTATACCTCAGGCTCGGTGAGGCATCACCATCTCATACACAGACACACCACACACACACATACATACAGCTTTTTTTCATTTTGACCCTCCTATAATGCTAACGCATTAAAAGTGCAGCAGATTGTCTAGAAAGGACGTACACTCTCCGAAAAAAAGGTGGAGCAGTTACAGTGAACCCTCGTTAATATGACCCCCGATAATCTGACAATCGCGCTTTACGACCATACTCCTGGGGAACAATGCAGTGAAACCTCTGCCAATCTCCCCCGTTAATATGACAATTCCGCATTACGACCAAAAGTTTCGGGGACGACCATGGTCATAATAACGAGGGTTCACTGTACACCTTTTAGGAGGTAATAATTGTCGCATATGTTGTGCCTAAAAGGTTGCAAAGTTCTACCTGCTACCTAAGAATTATAGGGTTATAGCTTCTGATTCGGTGAGCAAGGGGGGCGTACGCCTTTTTGTAGCTATTTGGATATATGATAATTGCTTTTACCACCCTTTTACACCCCTTATCAGACGCTATGTTGACCTAGGTGGTAACTATAAAAGTCACCACCTTTACATACCCTTCTTTCTTAGAGTGTAGCGTTCATGACAACGAAGCCTGATCAACACAACATGAGCTCAAATATTGAGCTCCTGTTGTGTTGCTATTACGTCCTTGTTGTTGTCGTGCACTGTAAACTTTTTCACACCTTTAAAGGTGTGCGCTATGTACATTCAACCTGGTTGCATAACATTGCATCTTCA
Source organism: Ornithodoros turicata (assembly GCF_037126465.1). NCBI lineage: Eukaryota > Metazoa > Arthropoda > Arachnida > Ixodida > Argasidae > Ornithodoros > Ornithodoros turicata. The sequence continues at coordinate 3,416,192 of NW_026999400.1, read as the reverse complement.
GGATGATATTTTACAAAATTTGGAAAGCATTACTAAAGAAGAGCAAGTGTCAGTGCAAATCTTGCTTTCATTATGTCTTGGATATCGTAGGTACGAGCTAATGCATATATGCATCGCTATCGATAATCGAGCACGCGCAAGTGTCTACAATACTGTTGAACAATGTTGAGATGTTGCAAGACTGAATTATTGGAGGACAGACAACACTTGAGTCAAGAAAATTTGTGCGAAACCGTGCTCCATTATGATGTTACCAAAATTACACCTAAAAAGGCGTGCGCCATGCACGTTGTTACACCCTTAAAGGTGTGAAAAGATTTAGAGTGTGCCCAAGCTCTAGCTTCGTCGTCGTGAATCTTGTCCACCAGTTTGCCTACGTATACTATATACTACCTTATCTCAATGTAGCGCCATTTCCTCGTAAATGTGAATGCCCTTTCACAGCCTATACATTCTTTATCGCAAGCATCACGTCTCACAAATTTTCCTGCGCTGAATCAGACAAAACATCCGCGTTTTTCTCCGTAAACGCAGCCTTCGCCGCGCGTTAACTCCGTACAGCTGCGTCTCTCTCCTGCACACCTGTTACGTAACCCAGCTGATGACTCGCAGGCCTTTTCCTATAGACTGCTTGACGCGCTTTGCAGGACGTTCACTGTCGCAATCGTACATGCAGCAAACATATGTGGTTCCCAGTACATGAAACTGGGGCTGTGACCGGGAACCGGGCAGACCAGCTGACGCCGTGGACACGTGACCCTCAAGCCCTGTGTAATCCCATCCACACATGTTGCCGTAATCATAGCGGACGGAATACTTGCATCATCCATCCCGATACATTTCGTAGTATTCGTTTCGAAGGAAGGAGAACTAGAGGTGTGTGGATGTCTTCGCTGTCTCTACACGCAAAAGTCTGCGAACGAAATGTGTTTATGCAAGAACCGAATTTGGGATGGAGAAGGTGGGGTTTAGAATTTTCTTCGTGCGACAAGATTCCTCGTTCTGCGGAAAGGTAAGAGCGTGTTTCTTTGCGCGTTTTCCTTGTGCGAGTATAGTCATAAATGCGACGCGTACAGCGCGTGTAAACCCAGTTAGTTACCCTTTTATAGCGATGGTTTAAAGAAGGGCTGGTGCACATAACGAACTTCGCCGTCCCATGTGGTCATCGCTTTATCGTTACGAGCGCTTGCTTTTGCAGAACAAACAAATCCATTGCGAGGAAATCGAAGGGAGTTTTAGATTATCGAGAGATGTTCCCGACGGTCTGTTTCGAAAACACGATAATCAAACGCGGCCATCGCTCTATTCGTTTGTAGTGAGTGATATCACGTTGCTGAGCCTGGAATTGACAGCTTTCTTAAGACCCGTTCCGACATACAGCGCTTTGCTCCACAGCGCTGCACCACAGCACTGCAAAACAGCGCTGTATTTCCACTCTGGGGTTCGCACTTGCAGCGCTCGTCCCAGCGCTGTACTTGGTGATCTCACGCATCGTACGAAAAAAAAAAAAAAAAGAAAAGAAAGGCAGCCCCGTCACGTGAACGCGGCGCCGCGTTCTCATTGGTTCAGGGAGCCTATCGTTGGGAGACAGCGATGAGAAAGTTCACCAAAGCTCAATTTCGCCAAGCGCTGTTTTCCATCGAGTCGCAGCCGGGAGAGGAGGGGAAAACAGCGCTGTTTTCCCGTGTTCTGGAACAAAGCGCTGTATGTCGGAACGGGCCTTTATCGTATCGCTTTCCTGCAGTGCCTCGCTTCTACTAAAGCTCCCTATACAAGTACAACGTGACGATAAAAAGATAAATCAAAAGTGCACAGACTGACAAACATGCAAACTAAGACAGTGTCATATCTGTTTGTCAATTACTGTAATCGGCTCGATGAGCCTGATGGTTCTTGACCTGGCCCTAGAGTATTCAAGAAACCGTTTGATATGTGCCCAGCAGACAATGCTGGCTGCCGGCACTTCTCTAGAATGGCAGTAGTGGATAGTAAGCTCCAAGCCCTATGTTCCAATAGTTATGCAAAGGAATAAAACTGTGCGCCATCTCAAAGCGGATATCTGGTATTGTGCATTTCGGGAGATAAGGGTTACAATTATAGTTTATCGGGTCATGTGTTTAAGCGCTTGGATGCGTTACCCGCGTTAAATCCAAACTGAGAGGCGACATTTGTTGTTGGGTTGGATGCCCAGGGTTGAGTGTGAGTTGTATGTATGCAACTTCTGTCGTCATGGGAACAATAGCAAAGAAAGACGGACGCCGACACGTACGCAGCGCTTGTTTTAACCCATGATGTGTCCGCTTTTTATAGCACCGCATGTACGCTCGACTGCATTTGATGACAGCGCTACGTCGAAGGGTACCTGACGTATTTGTATACCTATACCTACTATTGTGAGCCAAAACTGTCTTCAATGCCTGTACAACGCACAGATAACACATATTACACACAAAGCGCGTGTGACGATCCTCTTAGCTGAGGTGTGCACGTCCATTTCGTTCTTAAAACTATAAGAAGCAAAAAGTAATGGCAGCCGCTGAAAGTTCATAATCAAGTTTGTTGGTGGAGTGTTACTACGGAGAAGTCTGCCTGCCAGTGTAGCGACACAATCGTGGGTCGGCTTCACAAGGGACTACTATACCGATATTTGCCTATAAGTTCCGCAGAAAACCCACGGAAAACACCCAAGCTAGGACACAAACCCGAATCACCCTTCCCCCAATCTCGGCGTGGAAGGCGATCTACTTATCCACTAATCCACGGGAACTGGCAAAATCGGGGGCAAAAACTTTCATCTTATAATCAGGCCCAAACATTTCAAGTAAATTACGGCAACAAATGTTTTATTTATCTACAAGCCTGCTCCATGAGAGTCAAAAAGTTCTTAATAAGAGCGTGTATACTGCATCACTGTTACTAAAAACAATCGTATCAAAACATCAACCGAAGAAATGTCAATAACCCGTGACCGGGGCATTCCAGATCTGGTGCGGAAACTCCACAAACGAAGGAGGGGCGTTCTTTGAAGGACGCGCGTGCGGACTGATATGCTCTTCCTACATATGGAGGCTGATGCAAGGAAAGAGGAGGCCCACGTGATGCCGGTCCTACCGGGGTCCACTGCGTTTCCCTTCTGAACTACCTACTGCGTTGCAGCTCAGTCAGGTTTTAAAGCACAGGCGAGAGCATAATGGGGACAAGTCGGAGTGCGCGACTACCTCCCGCAAGCGAACAACTTTTCCCTCTTTTCCTTTAGTTATTCCGTGTTAGCACCGCGAAGCAACCGTGGCTGTGAGCGGAGCACGCGTGGGTAGACAGAGAGACGGGAGCAAGAATAAGTGGGAGCGGGGCGCGGGGTCAGTACACGTCCTGGGCCTACTTCAGGGGGAACTGTGCCGGTGTCTGTCTGGAAATACGCCGGATGAAAGCCGGGGATATCCTCGGACAGCACCACCGGTGGTCGGATTCGAACACAGCACCTCTCGAGAGACTATCAAAGAAGACTAACATCAACTTGGTTCTTTTCACTTTTATTGGCAAAGCAAAACGCCGCCAAACAAGGACGAATATCCGTGTGGGCGTATTCGTTTGCTTTGTCGAGCTGTTTGAAAAGGAAACAGGAAGTAATCTTTTGTTTCGGAGAATCGTCCCTGGATTGCGTATATCAGTTTGCGGCCAAACAAGCAGCGTCGTAGATGAATTTGCTGAGAAGAATTTGCACACGACGCCTTAGCGGCCATATTGAGAGGCTTATATTAACAGATGTGGCGCAGAATTTCCCACTGTTAAGAATCGACAGGTTCGAAATGCCAAATCGTCATATTCTAACGCTGGTATACCGCTTACCGAGTACCTGTAGTCGACAAACTTGAACTAAGCTTGGTCTTGGCACAGCACTATGTATAAGCATCTCATGACAATAAATTAACCAATGCTTCGTTTTGTGTTGCTCCAGCGCGTCCGCTCTTCTAAGCCTAACCATCGCTGAAATGTGCGTTTTTCTTCGCTAAAATTACTTCGATGAACATTTAAAACACGCGAAGCCGGCACATTGCTCAATGATATCCTACTTTGAAAGTTAAATACGCTCATTCTCATAACTTCGCAGATATAAGCTTTGATTTCGCAATTTATGATTTTGGTAACGTAGATCTCGAGATCTGGGATTTAGGACGATGGGATATCGTGGCATATACCCAAAGCAGCAGAAACCTGAAACTAAGCTGTGACCCCACATGAGCGACTGCCGATTTTACTTCCGCGTGGAATAGTGAGCCTTCTTTGCTTCTTGGTAATATGAGTTTGAGTAAGACGGTAAGTAGTTCACTTTCATCGAGTTAGCGGACATTTAGTAGAGATGGAGATGTGTTAATCACTTTGCATGTCCGCAACTGTACCAAGTGTGTTATACTCACTGCCATCGTTGAAATATTTTCGTCGCAAATAAAAAACAGCGTGCACTCGACTATGCCATCCGCGTTTCACTGAATGTTTGACTCTCCAGATATGCAAAGAAGCCCAAGATCCTAGAAATGATGAAATTCGCGGGTGTCTTGCGATCGCCATACTGCGCATGGGATATGTAGAGATTTTAATTTTCCTCTTAGAAAGACAATCGCGTATACCTGGAGTTCAGCGGCTGCAACACAACTGCGAGAAGTGCGCATGTGAGACAAGGGTCTTTGAAACCTGGCCAAGTGCGTCAGGAAGCCACGCACGTTGCGAAGGCCGGGGGTAGCCGCTGCGCATCCGTCATTTCCACGGTCGTTCCGGCATCTGTTTCGCCAGACAGGCATCTTTTAGTTGGCATTGAAAAGACGGAGGTGCTCACTGCATTTATCTGGCATTTGAGATTGTCCCTACGGTGTGCGGTGATAGTATCAACGCGGCTCGCTTTTCAAAGTCAGCGACAGATGTATATGATTAAAATGTCAGTTTGGGACATCATGGAGGTAGTATGAAACATTAGACCTTTCGCGGTTCCGTTCTTTCGTACCTATTTTTGATAACTGAGTCCTCTTCTTTTTTTTCCTTCTTTTTGGACGCCGTTGCAACACATAACACCATCACATCACGGTGTTGCACATAACATCGTCGCAAATTTCCTACAATGTACAACTGGTTGCATTATTTGCGGCACCTAGTATTTTCCAATGTATCGTAATCGCCAGTCAGGTCGACGTTCTTCGAGGTATCTATGTGGAACAACCTGCCTCGGTGGCTCAGTTGGTAGCCTGTTCGCCTTCTGATCCCGAGATCGCGGTTTCAAACCCGGCCGAGGACGCCAGGAACTTGGTGGCAGGGTGCAAGTTGCTTAGACACGCCGTCTTCCGTGAGAGGCGTTAAATAGGGGTGCCGTGTGGTGAGCTTTCATCGCACGATAAAGAACCCTCAGATGGGCAAAAGCAATCCATAGACCGACCGCTGTGGCGTCGCTCATAATCTCAGTTGTCTCCCGACGTAAACACCCAATTATTTATTTATTTTTGTTTATTTATTTGAGTACCCTGAGGGCTTTACAGCATTAAAGAGGGGAGCAGGATAATACAAAGCGTGTAAACACTAGTGGAACAGAACAAGAACAAAATTATTATTATTATCTATGTGGAACAGCTGGTATACAAAGAAACATCGAAGCATATCAAACCGGAAAAGAAAAGAGAGAGATCGACCACGTGTCCAACCTCGAAACTTTGCATTTTAATCACAGGCGCACTCTTATCGCATGTGCGCCCTTGTGGGAGAACAAACAGCTCACAGGCCCATGTGTTGGTGACTCATTGAATTGACGATATGTTTACGTACTCTGCGGTTCACATTCTTATCGATGTGAGGTTTGTCAAGACGACTTCGACGATAACCTACTGAAGGCGGGGTAAACCATGATAAGTTGTGCCGTGTGCAGACTGTTAGCCAATCAGTGTTAGAACTCTGTAACCTCTTACAGAATGCTCTGTTGTTGGGTGCTTTGTGCGGTTGTCGGGCTCATCTACGACAAACAACTGGGGAATGCATGTACAGGTACTACTAGGTCTGGTAAAACAACACAGTAGAATAAAGGGCGTCCCATAGAGAGAAAAATGTTAGGAGAGGAAGCGTAATCTCAGTAACGTTGGTGCTGCCAATTTTGGTCAACATTGGTAGAAGTGTACGACATCCTGATTTTCGATAGAAATACTCGATAGAAAAAAAAAAAAACATATAGAAGTCTCTCGTTCCTCTACAAGCTTGAGAAGGCGAACTTGCCAAACTGCCGAACATGCGGCGATGAGGAATCCACAGCGCACATCCTGATTCACTGTTGTCGATACAGTATGCATCGAAGTGAGCTTCGGGCTGCATCACGATGACTAGACCACCGCCCATTCGAACTGAACATGCTGCGACCGAATCTCTTGGACATTGAGGCTCCTTACAGTTTAATAGATTTCCATTCCTTTCCTTCTTTCACAGACATATATGTACAAGCATAGACACATTCTGGAGGGCCCGTCGTTCCAGGAGCCGACATCTGGGTAATTTTCTCCGCTACACCTCACCTCTTTTTGTTACCTCGTCGTAGTTTGTCAATCTTCCAGTTAAGTGATACAATTTTCTTAGCGATCCCGCCGGATATCATCTTTCCGCAGAACAATACAAATGCGATTTCTTAAAACGTTACATCCGGTAATTATCATTGTAATACAACATTTTTTCGTTGCTAAACCGGATTCCTGCCGATTTTTGCAGACTGAGTTTATTGTGGCCAGGAGAAAGAAACGGAACTAAGCCAAGATGAAAAAGATTAACCTCTTGGCGGCGCCCGCCATCACTTCCAGGCTGGCTTTGAGCTCGTACGCTCTTTTACCGAACTCATAATAGTACTTCCTGTTGCCTTTTTATGCTGCGTTGCAGTTGCCGCTTTTCACTGACTCAGGGGAATCCTAGCAGCAAGAAGTGCGAGTTCCGAGTCTCGCCGTTGTCCGGATTCGTCGACGACGGCCTTCTTTCCTTTTGTTTATCATTTCTCCCTCTTTTGCACCGGAATATTCCCCGTGTGTCATACGAGAGTTCTAGTATGGCGCAAAGTCGGACCTATACGTACGCGCGTCCGCACTGCGCACGCGCACGTCCAGAAAGCAAAGCTGCATTTACGCGTTGCGTGCACGCGCTATTTTGGAAAGTTTTTCCGCGCGGCGCACAAAATGATTTCCGTTGTTCGCGCGCGCCTCTGGCGGTGACATTGCTTGCTTGAGAGCAGAAATGCCAGTCGCGTTGTCTTTACCAGACGGCGCAGTAGCCATCTACGTTTCAAGGGACATAGTGTTGCACTGCACCTTATATAACGTTACACCATTATAACCTTGATTGATTGATTGAAAGAAAGAAAAAAATGGGGATTGTAGCCCTCATCACGAGGGCCGGCTACCCCAGATCACCTAAGGAAAGGAGTTCCAGACACATCCACCATCACCCACTGGAGATGTCGTGAAGCGGCGACGAACGCCACAGACAGGTCATAGCCCATCTAACAGCTTGGTGTCCCCTAAAAACTGTGTAACTGCTCACAAAGCTGGCAGTTGAGTGCTCATTGGCCATGGGCCCGGCACCTTCTGCACTCCGAAGGGTCGATTGTCAACCCGGCCTAACGTGGCTACAAGTCTGTCACGACACTCAGAGTATCTTGGGCACGTAACTATAATATGTTCGACGTCTTCGATTGAGCCACAGACTGGACAATTAGGACCTGGACCTTATACAATGTTATACCATAGCTACTGTCTATGGTGCTGTCAGGCCATGGGCCGCAAGCACTCTGCGTAGCGGCAACTGATGTGCATGTCATGTAACCTAAGTTTAATTATGTAAATTTTTGCGAACTGACCTCGGAAATTTGCCAAGTAAAGGTCACTTTTTTACCCCACCAACAGGAAGAGCGTGCCAAGTTTACTCAAATTCATGATAATTGACAGTGATATTCAGGATCTATCCTATCGGGAAAAATAGCCGAACATCATGTTTCTCGGGGCACTTGAGTATAACGCAGAAGCACTTGAGTATAACGTTGAGAACGCACTTGAGTATAACGTTGCAGAAGCTCAAACGCAATTATAAAAATCTCTATTACCCAGTTCGGAAAATAACGTTCTTTCGCATAGTCATCGACATCTCCCATCTGCTTCGCGTTGCTGTAGCTGCAGCATACGCAGTTCATCTGCCATCAGCAAATCCAGCAACCGCAATTCCGGCGAAACAACCTACCTATTATGTGCTCCGGTGAATTGAATACTATGCTCTCCCATGAAACTCTTAGTACTTTACCCCGCCGCTATCCTTTATCGGTATTGTCGCAGGTGACCCATTGTTTGTCTAGATACGTCGAATGAAGGCTTCCCTCGACAGAGAAAGGGGATCGACTATTCTGTTCACGCGCGCACGTTTGGAACAAGCTTACGATATGCTACCCAAAGACCGAAACCGTCGCTACTTCACCAGACATTCCTTGTGCTGTTTGTTAACGTCAGCTATAATTGCGGGTCCACGGGTGAGGTGACGTACAGTGCTAACCGTGTAACTGTAACTGATCGTGCATTTGAAGTGTTGGTGTGGTGGTGGTGAAGTGTAGAAGAAGGTGTCGTAGAATTTGTGGAGTGCGTCGAGTGGATTACGTCCAGTTAGACAGAGCCATGACGTGGACTGAGGCAAGTGTTGTTGTTTTTTTTGTTTGTTTGTTTTGTTGCCCAGTGGATAATACCTACTTCTCGTTCCATTGCACAAGTCTACAAATGATACCGGTAACAAATGCCGATCGTGTGTAATTTTTTTAGTAGCTTCGAGCGTTATCGTTAATACACATGCACTAGAGGCGCTATATGTAACGCTCTATAGCCGCCTGTGAGCCGAGTGTCTTTTTCTTTCTTTTTCTTTTGTATTTGTTTATTTATTTATTTGCCTTTTTGTTATTTCTTTTTCTTTCTTGTTTATATTTTTCCTTTTTTGTTTAGGGAATAGCAAGCCGGCGTGCTGCATGGCTGACCTTTCCCCTTTCTTTTTCTTCTTTTTTTTTCTGCCAATAAATCCCCCCCCCCCTCCTTCTATAGCCGCTTCGTGGGCAGAGCTACTGGTCAGCTTTGGAGGAAAGACTGGAGGAGAGCGGGTCGCTTCGGAAGCAAATGTTAGCGTGTAGCGTAGGATTTCAGACTGTTGCAATCAATATCCTAAGTGCTTCACATATCAAATGTCCAACACACATGTCAATGTCAAGGAGCAAAGCCCTAAATATCTCGACATAACTCGTGTCTCAGTGAATGGGCTTCAAGGTGGAAACACAGCAAACGAGATATTTTTTTTTAAATACACATATACGTATATCTAAAGAATGTATAGTAGGAAATATGGAAGAATTTTTAGTAACATAACGGAACCGGCTACGGAAGCGGTTCAGACTGATCTCGGAACAGGTAAGCTCTATACTTTAACCAACGTCACCCACACCGCCTTAGTGTACTTCTCACAGCTTGCGGCGCGGTTGTGCTTTGGGAGGCTCGTTGTAAGGCAGTCGCGCAACGTCGTCGAGATGTGCCCATTTTTTGCTTGGTGCGGAGAGCGCGCATACTGCTCACTACTGAGTTGCAGCGGGAACTGTTCGCTATTGGAGATGACAGGTTTCTTCGTCGATGGCGCTTCCATCCGTCGCTTTCAGCCCGAGGTGGCTGCGTTACGATCAAGGGCACGCCGCCGTGAACTATATCATATCATTTCATCGATCACCATGTTGTAAATAACCGTTGTACATAATCGTTGCGTCATCCTGCAGCCCCTGAACATGTGACCATACCTGTCTCATACCTGTCTCATTAAATTTTCCTATTACAGCTCTATACTGTGAAACATTATCCACACGCGACTCGCGATAAGGATATCCGGCTTCTCTTTTTTTTCTTTTCTTTTTTTTTTTTTTTAGAGCGCATCGCGAATTTCACTCTTTCGTGTGTTCAGGAGTAAAGGTGTTTGTACCAGTATCCTACTTGTACGTGTGAGAGGCACATATACTGTACTAGAGCATTGTTTGCGGCATATTGTTTGATATTGACAGAGCAATGTTTGCCGTTCACCTTGGGAGGTGCACATGTGAACACACAGGGAATTCCCCTGTCATAGAAGAGCCGCATACTGGTGATTCGGTGCAACGTGCAGGTTTGTTCGCAATCCTCTTGAATCATTGGTGGTCATTCGAAGGGCTCATTCGATATTTATTTTTTTGTTTAGAAAGCGGACACCTTGAGGGATCTTTGTCGGAGAAAAAGTGGGCAGGTCGCAAATTTTGTATATCTAACTGGTTTGCATATATGATGTTAGGCAAAACACAATAACGAAATGGTAAGAAACGCCCTGGTGTGATTCCAGCGCCACAGCCTACAGGTGGATTCGTCGTTGAATATGATATTAAAGCTATAGGGCCAACCCTCACGCCCAGGACCACGTGACGTTGTGGTGACGTAGCTACGTAACAGTCCTATATATAAATCTACCAGATCGAAATGTGTTTGTCACAATGCCCAAAGATATCGCCATCTTTTTAGTAATCCCACTGACTACTTTTGAGATTACTTCAAATTCGTCAAAGTACAACGTCCCTCATACAGGGTGTTTCACCTAAAGTGATAAAAAATCTAAGTGGTGACGTACTCGCCGGAGGATTTTGGGATTTTCGGCAATTACCTTCGGGAAACATTTGCCACCATTGGGGGAGGCTTTTGACAGTTTTTAATTAGGATAAATTTATTTTTTCAATTGGACTTTGAAAATTGCCAAGCGAACCTCACTTTTCTTTACAGAAATATGAAGACCTCCACGGATAACCGCAGACCCAACAAAAACTATGCACAGTATCGCAACAGAAATAATCGGAAAAAAATTAGTAAAAATTACGCTTTAGCAGCGCCTGCTTGACCTTCGCAAAGAAGCGCGCTCGAAATGTGCGTCTAGAGGAAGTGTCCCCACCTTCCTTTGTTTTGCCTTGTTTGTGGTAAGACTGTTGTCACCAGCGTCAAGGTCAAAGGGGGGAAGAAGGGTAAACCAAGAGGCGGAAACACTTCCTCCTCTTCACGCACCTTTCATGCGCTCTTCTTTGCGACAATCAGGCAGGCTGGGCTAAAGCCGAATTTTTACTAATTTTTTCGACTATTTCTGTTGCGATACTGTGCATAGTTTTTTGTTGGGTCTGTGGTAATCCGTGGAGGACTTCATATTACTGTAAAAAAAAAGTGAGGTTCGCTTGGCAGTTTTCTAAGTTCAATTGAGAAAAATAAATTTCTCCCAATTAAAAATTGTCCAAGGCCTTTCTAAATGGCGGCAAAAGTTTTCAGAAGGTAATTGCCTAAAGTCCCACAATCCTCCGGAGAGTACGTCGCCAGTTAGAATTTTTTTATCACTTTAGGCGAAGCACCCTGTATATCTGTCCCGATTCTTTGCAGAAATGGATACTGCGCTACTTATGTTCAGAATATGAAGTGCATTCACTCGAGTACGTCCAAGTATAGTTGGGCAAACCAAAGAATGGAACACTACGAAACCGAAATTTGTGCCGCCACGTCGAACTTCCAACTCCTGCCAGACGAATGGTGATGGCCACGAGAATAGTTTAGGCTCCAGAACAGAAGAGGATTGCGCTCGTGCAGCCCTGCTGTGCCCCTGGGACCGTGTTTCTCGTGGCGATGGGTGGATGACGACTATCGTAAGAACTGACGGCATATAGGAGAGACGGCTTTCACTTCCATTAACCAGACTATCATATTGAATTTTAAAAGAAAGGCGGACTCGGCGAACGGCTGATTCGACTTTTTGCACTCTGTTCCGAATCATTTGGAGTCCTCTTTTCTGGGCGTGGCGATTATGTTCGCAGCTTCACGGGGCTGTAGAGAAGCCATTCTCGCAGAGAACCAACCAACAACTATCCTTACGGCAGTATAAAATTTGTCATTTTAAACCGGATGCGAGTTGCAATTTGAGTTGAATTCCCAGAAATTTCGCTGAGAATACGCTCTCTCTCTCTCCTTCTCATTTCTTTCCTCTGTCATTTGCAAAAGTTTTTTTTTATCCTCATTTATGTCCAATCTCAAAATGGCGTGAATGATCTGAGGCTCTCTCTTAAATTTTGAAATGTCGATCTTCCCATATTTCTAACAGGTCGCTCTCCTTGAGCAATTTTCAATAGTCTCACACTGGGGAATATTTTTGTCTACAACTATTTAACGGTTTAAACAGGTATGCCTCGACAGTAGCGTTAACCAGCAAAATTTCGAACGTTAAGCTAAATCCTGGTTAAAACTCATCGGCGACGGTCAGTACTCACCCTTACATGCTTGACGTCCGTCCGATCCGTCATGAACCACTGCCTGCGATTCCCTCTCTGCAATGAACAGGGCCACATGTTACCGCAACTTTGGGCTTTTTTTTTTATTAGAGAGAAATTTGTACGCATGCTCAGCAAGTAGGGCAACCAGCAGGAGAAGAATAGGCTCGAGAATGAACAGAACAGAATGATAAGCTCTCGAACAGCCCGTTTTTGTCCCTGCGGACTGTGCTCGTAGCCTCACCAGAGCCTGGATCATGACGATGGACTTCTCGTTGGGAGGATAAAGACGACTGTAACAAGAAGCAGCAAGCACCCAAACTGAAAAAATCGATTTAAAAATGTGCTGGTGACTGGTTTTATTGTATAAGCATCAAAATTCTTGGCCACATTCTGACGTTTTGCGTCACGGGAATGTCTTAAAGCTGGTTCACACTGCTGCGTTTACGGTTGCGCTTGCGGCGAATCGTCGCCTTGGCAACAGAGCCCCGCTTTCCGCAAATGAAGTATGTAAGCGGAACAGAGTGGGTTGAGCCAACTTCTCACTTTCTCGACGCAAGCAAGCAACCGCAAGCCAAGTGCCCAATATAAGGGGATATAGCGCATGCGCACTGTATGCGCGGGGAGCTACGGTAAATGCGGCGTTTCCCTTTTCTCCGTAGGGGTGCGCTGTGAACTGCGCTAGTTCATTGGAGGAACGTAACACTACAACGCAACGATGTGAACGGGGACTATACGAGAGCGGGGACTATGAGAGCGGCTCAGTGGTTAGCGTGCCGGTCATGTCACGTCGAGACTGCGAGGTACCCGGGTTTGAATCGCGGTTGCCGGCTATGGTGTCTGGGGTTGACGCTGTCAGACATATGTCCGCACAGTTCCCAGAGAAGTCGGCCCAGGACGCACATTCCCCCAGAGCGTTAGTCGTGACGTTGCCCCCCTTTCTGAGGCTGACAACGTCGAGCTCTTTCATTAGCACCACCACCACCACGAGAGCGGTAAAATGAGCCCGTTCCGCGATGAAAAGCACGTAAGAAGAAAAATGAGCTCAAGACGGAAGATAAAAAAAAAAAGACCAGGTGGTGGTTATATCCGCGTATCCGCACGACATCCTCGTTTGCCCATACAAAATATAATGCGTTGAAATCGGCAGGGATAACAGGCGGATACAACCACGTGAATAAAACCACGTGAAGTATGACCGCAGTTTAACTGCTATTGTGGGAGAAATGTATATGCTCCAGAGATAATCAGAGTGTGTCAGATAAGAGAGTCTCAGATGTAGCGCGAAGAAGTATTCAAAATAGCCAGGAAATAGCCAAGTCGCATTTGCCCAAATTTCGGCGCCACGACAGTCAAAAAGTAGCCAATTTGTCGTAAAGTAGCAAGATCTTGCAACCCTGTCCAAGTACTACGGGTGCACCCGTACTGGGCGGCGACACCTTCTTCACTAAAAGAGGTTGTGACATATTCATACTTGTGTAGAAGGGTAGAAAACCCAGCAAACCGGAGGGTGTAGAGGAAATGCTATTCCTCTACATGAGTCCTCATCGGCGATGATGGAATGTCCCTGAGGGCCGGATGTGCTGGGGTGCTTCTCAACCCGTGGCTGCACTCCAGGATGTTACCGATAGAACCGACCAACCAACGCAGTAGCGCGTGGCAGCAAGGCCACATCGTCGTCGTCCACGGGCCGTCACATCACTCCCTCCCCTCAGACGCGGAGCGGTGCTTGCAGTAGAGGTTCGCGTCGATGCCGCGAGGTGTAGAATGGGGACGACACATGCACGAGACGATTGGGCACACGGCTTGTAATCATGGCAGAGGGTAGAGCAGTTACATGATGGCATGGACAGGCGCGATGTAAGCGGGGCGGGTTCCAGCGAGAAGCTGAAGCAGTGTGGGCCCCAGGGAGAGATGGCGACAGTACCACAGCCGGTATGCTTTTATAAATTCCGTGTCAGCGCCGCGAAGCAACTGTGGCTATGAGCGGCATACAGACGTGGACAGATTGAGAGATGACAGCAGGAAGGAGAGGGGAACAAGGGGTTAGTATGCGTCCTGGGCCGACTTCAGGGGGAATTGTGCAGACTTTCGTCTGGAAAGTCTTCGGAAAACCCAGAGAAAACCTCAGACAGCACAGCCGGTGATAGGATTCGAACCCGTGTCACCTCCCAGTCTCGGCGTGGAATGCGACCATCTTATAACCACTATGCCACGGGAGCTGGTCCAACCGGTATGCGAACGGTGAGCTCGAAGGGTTGTCGCCAAGGAAGTGCCGTGGAGGACCATGGCCCATCGCGAAGCAGGTGGAGGATGGGAACGGAGCTCATTGTGACCTCCCTGCGGGTTCCCGGTGGAACCGTGATCCCGGTGCCCCTTGTCTGCCAGTGGGTGGTTGGCTGCTGGCTTTGCCAAGGTGAGGATGAATGGGGAAGGCGAGGTGGGAAGGTAGTGTGGGAAGGGCTACGCGGGTTTGGTTCCTGGACCGTTAGCCTAGAAGCTGCGTGTGGTGCGGTCGACAGCGGCTTATCGCGACCGGTGCTAGAGCGTGTGGCTCGGTAAGGTGCCGCTGGTAAAAGCCCGAAGAGGACCATCACGAAGTGTGATGCGTTGTGACGTAATGAATATTACAATGGCGTGACCATGGCATAACTCGATACGATACGCTTCTGTTGCATTCATGTAACCGTAGCTAATGTGAAAGCTGGATGCGGGTGGACACCGCAGGACTAATCAGGACTTGGTTTGCTCCATGCTTCACTGCTGCGTAATGATTACGGCTATGTAATTGCATCAGAGTGCTGCTAGTTAACGGGATGACGCTTCTTTATGTACTCTATGACCATAGTTCTATGCTGGAACTCGTTTTCGAATATCGTGGATGATTTGCGTAGGATTTTCATATCAGGTAGAGTAAGAAAATTTTCGACTGTGATGGGGACGTAGCACCCATATCTGCAGACTTTCCGAACCTTTTGCGTCCTTTTTGGCCGTGTCCTATTCTTGTGTGTACGGATGGGTGGGGTGGGTGGAGAATATTGCTCAACGTTATCAAATTTCTATAGTATGACGTACTGGGGATAAGCAGGACGACAGAAACAATACGGTTCAAAAACAACAAGACAGCGTACCTGCCGTATATCTGCTCGAATTAATTTTCGCTGCTACTTATAATGACATATATCTACCGAAACGGACCATTATCGTTTGCTAAGCAATACTGGAGTAATATGCACACAATGTCCTATTCTTTCATGCCGTACCCATGAGGTCAGAGGCGACCGGGAGAGGAGCAACATCCAACAGAAGATTTGGCTGATGGTCAACTCGACCTTGTGCTCGGCGCCGCACTACCGTTGCTTGCTATCCTGCATTGATACTGAAAGTCTCCTGACTGCAATGATATTGTTATCCGCTCCATAATCTGTCAGAAGGAATGTGAGAGTTTCCGATAACAGAAAAAAGCCATTAAGCCGCACGGATAAGGTTGTGTGCCATTCATGCATTGTTTCCATAAGCACAGCGCTACAGATAGGCGAGTATACGTCATATACAGGATGCCTGCAACTACCGCTGCGATACGGTGTCCTCATAGGTCGTAGACTTCATACGTTCCATTTATTGAGTGATAAATTATGAGTACGCCATATTGGCGACTTTGCCCTTTCAGATGGTACTCGCTGAGTGTTAACCGATAAAATATAAACTTGATCCGCAGCCATCGAATTGGAAGGTTGCTGTTCCGGACAAGCATTGTATGTACGTACAAGCAGGTGTTTATCGAGGACTGATTGGAATTTCGCGAACACAATTGCGACATCGTTAAAGCGTTGCACTAGTGAGATACCTTGCCGATAATGGTATCTGCTGAACTCGTACATCTCCTGCATTTAGAAAGATCATGTGAGCTCTTGATTGCACAATGTGTGTCGATGTTTTCCTTCTTCTTTGATAATGGTATGCCGTTTTCACCAGTTCCGGTTTGGTGCCAAAACGACATCCGGGGTTCACAGCAAACACGCCCTGCGCCAACCACTGTGCCCATTGATCCAGTTACCGCTTGTGATTTGAGGAGAGAGATGGTCGTATACGCCTTTTTGTGGCAATTCAAATTGCCACAAAAAGGCGTACCCCTTCCGTTTTCAACAAATCAGGAAAGCGAAAGATAAAATTTTGCATGTCGGCTGATTCCGAACGCCCTTAGCGACCGGAAGTCTTCGTGGCACCGGAAGTTGTGGCGGGGCTTCTTTATGTCTACCCGATAATGTCATGTTACCACACAAAATAGGCTCCGCCTCACGTTTTCAACACATCCGGGGCGAGAACAGATCAACACATCAGAGGCATTCGGGATGATAGTTGGCTGCAGGAGCGTGCTATGTGGTGAAACTCTTTTTTAAGAGCGCAGTTTGCACTGGACCAGCGCCCAGCCTGTGGGCCGGCTTCAGCCCCATCTTATCATCACAGAAAAGTCAGCGTTAAATTTCGCAAAAAAAAAAAGAAGAAAGTTACGGTTCCGTACATTTTCAGCGCGCACTGTCTCGAAATTAGGGACTAGATTCCAATATCTATTTCAGGTGCAGCGATGCGCTAAAATATTTTCACTTGAATATAGCACGAGCCTGCCTCCTAAAATACCGGCGTGCGAAGCATTTTTACGATGAAGGCGTGCAGCTGCAACCAATACGGAAACCAAATATTTTGAATCTCCGCTTTTACTTTTTGTCGCTCTCTATACTTTGTTGACGCGAAGTGCACGGGCGCTGAAAGTGCGATGGGGCTGGCAATACGATATTTGCGAAGCGAAGGCTCCGTGGATATAGGGCTGAAACTGAGAGCGAGGAAGTTTATTTATTAAAACTTTAAGATTTATTAGCACTCAATAACACGTTGACTGTGCCTTTGCTGTTATTTTCTGGATATGTGAATATTTAAAATTTCGGCTATGGACGACCTAAACCTTTTACGTTCGATTCGAGATTTACGAACATTTGTATTTCTATTTGGACGGGGGTATTCAGCTCACATACGCACTTTCTGTAGCATTGTCGTGCTTGCATGCGTAACTAATGATGACGATGAGATGATGATGGTGATGATGATGATGATGATGATGGAAGAAAACTAACCTAGGATGTGTCCGTAAATTGTGTATAGCTCGCGAACTGTTGATTCGTGGTGGCGCCGAAGGAGAATAACGAAATTCACTAGGGAAGAGAGACGAGGAGATCCTTGTTGGCAGACTGCGACGGTGCCACAGCGACTGCCGAGTAGGCCGTGCTGACTCACGAGGTGCATATTTGATAGGCATGTGCAAATATTCGAATTTGTCGAAAACCAAAGAGCATAATTTTATATTCAACTTCATTTTCGAATCGAATATTAAATTCTATAATAGATTTTTCTCGTTCTTCCAAACCATATACAGGGTGTGTGCAGAAAAACGTGACCCGCATTTAGGCACATAGCTTGTTGCCTACCTAACTAACGAACTTCCGGTGGCGCACGATGGCGCATTTATGCGTGCGAAATCTGTAGAAAAATTGTGGAAGCCATACCCAGCTTAGAAAATAAACAGAACAACGAAAACGTCGGCTTCCTGCATCAGAATAGGGCAACATGGTGGACAACAGGGTGTATATAAAAGGGCAACATGGTGCACGTAGGAGAGTTGTGTGCAAGTACCGCTAGGGGAGCTACCGGTGCATAAATCGAAACGATGTCCCACATGGATGCTCATCGGCAGTACCCCTAGCGGTGCCTGCACATAACTCTCATGAGACCGAAATGCACTACCATGCACAGTCATGACCGCCCTATTCTAATGCATGGAAGCCCGTGTTTTCGCTCTCTGTTTATTTTTTTACACTGAGTATGACTTCCAGGATTTTTTTGTAGCTTTCGCACGCATAAATACGCCGTCGTGCGCCACCGGAAGTTCCTCGGCTAAGTAGACAACGAGTTACATGTAAAAATGCGGGTCATGTTTTTCTGCGCACACCCTGTATATTCGAACAGTTCAGAAGCTGTACACGTAAGGCTGGCGCTACTTCATATTCTGATCCATGTGAATGCATCGCGCATACGAGTAGATGCTGCACACATGCTTATATGTGCTGCATGTGTGTCCGCGATCCGGTTATACAACTATTCGTTTCGTATTTGGACTTGGCTATATATCTATCGCTTCGGTTTTAGAATAATCATTCGCATACGTCTAAAATTTCGACGATGGGTTTCGCGACGGCGATATTTTATTGTGTGAATTAACATAATTTGGAACACTTCGGTGAGGGCAACGCAAGCTAGCACATCTTTCATTGTGCAGCACCTTATGTACACTGCATGAATAACATTGCAAGATAATATACGTACGTGGAAATCTACTCCCAATTGTTGCAATCAATATTGCAACATGCTTTATTCAAAGAGGAGCGTTTAGGATTTCTCGTTATTCCTGTTATCCGTGTGTATTGTTCACGTTCGCCTCAGCAGCACAAATATTGCGTTCCGATTACAGTGCACTCCCCTTATCATTTTCATTTGTCGACGATGGCAATCTTTTCCGTTCGGTACCATTCATAATACCAATGAAGTCAATCGCGATGGTACGCCAAGTGACACAGCCTGCTTTACGGTCCGTAACGTTCATTTGTACGTCCCATTTAAATTGATTTAATTTTTGTTTCAATGATTGATTTAGTTGATGGAATTTTACGTACAATGTAGGCGACTATCGCGCACACTAAATGCACACGTAACTGAATTTTCTTTCACGGTTAGCACAAAGAAAACAAAAATAGAAAAATAATATAAATAACGCATATTGGATGATTGGAAAAAGAAAACTATGAAGGAATACAGCTGAAGAAAACTGAGGGTTCTTGTAGGAAGCGCACGTGTCTTTTGAGTAAAATTTGTTTACCATTTGGCAACCCTGCATTTTGAGGTCATGTGGTCCGGCTGCCGTCATTTACCCGCCAACATAGAACGCTTATATGAGCACATTTCACTTCACCGTATAAGTTATACGGTGCCTGTTACTCGACATGGTAGTTTATTCCTCCGAGGTGCATCGATGAGTCTGAGGACCAGCGTCGTTATCGCATGATTGGGAGTGGCCCATGGACGTAGAGCGAGGAGGGCAAGGGGAGCCGTCTCCCCACCCCTGACGCTTCAAGAGCACATGAGAAAATTGTGCAAGTCATAGGTCGACATGATCTTTCTCAGATGCCATAATAACATGAACCTCTGAACAACCGCACTGTTCCACAGCGTCCGTCTCCAGAGAAAGAGGTGTGTTGTGTGTGTGTGGGGTGGGGGGGGGGGCAGTGGGTACTTTGCCCCCTTGGAAAAAATCCTGGGAACGCCCATGGAATGACCAGCAGTACGAGGCCACATTCGCAAATATGGGCTACTTCTTTCGCTGTACGAATATTGGATGAAACCAAATGCTCAGGCCTAAGGGTGTTATTGAATGTCGCACACCAACGAATGTTGTTGTGTTGAATGGATAACGCTAAAGGAATAGTGAAACGAAAGAGGCGTAAATATGTAACCAATTCGAATTTCGAGACAACGCCCGCGTTTTGAGCATTTTTGTATGCATGCCCACCATATAAACACACAAAAAAAAGTTCAAAAATTGATGCGTGCTTCTTGGGCAGTCTACACTCTTAAAAATGAACTTCACCGCATAGCACGCTCCTAGCCAACCATCACCTCGAATGATATCGTTATCTGCCCCGATTTGTTGAAAACGGGAGGCGTACGCCTTTTTTGTGACAATTATGAACAGCATAAGTGTCACAAAAAAAAAGGCGCACGGCTCCCGTTTTCAACAAATCAGGTCAGATAACGATATCATTCGAGATAATGGTTGGCTAGGAGCATGCTATGCGGTGAAGTTCATTTCTAAGAGTGTATGACAGACAGGGTGTCGGAGCGAACCGAAAACCAAGAAATAAAAAAGAAGAAAACGCTATTTTGGTGCGAACCGGAACGGAATCGAAACCGTATACGTTTTTTTCGCTCAGGAGGGAAACCGAAAAATTTATTTAACGATTTTCGATCCAAGAAAACACTTCGTCGGTTTGGACTACGAATACGCGAATGAAACTGGCGTCGTGTGTTCTGAAGTCACGTAATGGATACTTTACGAGGGTTACGGTATAAATGTATGTCGGTATACTATATGACCCTTAGATGACCCTTAGACTCCCTTTGTAACGTTTTATCGTTCGCGCACATTGACTTAGAGGTACATGTGACCAGTTGTGACTCCCTACCAATGTGCCGTAGTGTTCGTTTTAATTTCATCCGCCCAAACTCTCCTCAACTAAAGGCTGCGTGACTGCTTCTCTATTGGTAATGTCGGGCAACGCATCCCTTGTTTGAGAGCAGCGAAGTTGAATACATTTACGTTTTCGCGAGGGCAAGCGCGTGCGAAGTGGCGCCCCTTTTGTGGACTAGAGTCACTAAATAGGAAGCAGAGTAGCGACATTGAGCCACGCCGGCGAGCGAGAGCGCCATCTTGGGTCTAGCGCGGCTGTGTCGCCTAGCAATAGGTTGCAACCTCCCGCTTCTCCGCCGAAGAACTGCGCGCAGTCGAGCCCGCTCGCGCACGAGGAAACCTGTTTTGGATGGAGGGGACTCAACATGGACGGCGCGTTCTTGGAAGGAGAAACCACGTGACACGATCGACCCAATGGAGGACACCGGACGGCGGCTCCGGCGCGGAAAAGGAATGCGATACTCTGTACCCCTATTTAGTGACTCTATTGTGGACAAGACACGAAGAAAAGAAAACGGAGCCGTCGAGCGCGTTTGTGAGTTAAGGTGTTCTTCGATTTGCGTGGTACTCGTGTGGCGGTGCTTGCTGGTTAGGAAGCAGCAACAGATGTTCGGATGGGACGCGATCGCACCAATCCAGCAAGAAAGTACTTTACGTATGCCATCATGACAAACAAGTCCGTCTGTATCATGTGCTTCAAGAAAGGAGAAAGCGTATTTGAACAGACAGTCACCTACAGGAACCAGGAGCTACCAATTTCACAGCTGCCTATTGATATTATATACAGTCTAAACTCGTTAATATGACCAAGTCCGTTCCCGCCGATTTTGGTCATAAAGCGAAATTGTCATATTAACGAGAAACACACGGAAAAAAACGCCCCCTTCACACACATACACCTGTGTAGATCTACTGCTACATGCTGTACGAAAATGAAGAGGATTCAGTTGCTGATTTACAATTTACTTGCGAAAGAAATCCGTCAGAACTGTCTGTTTCGTAGCACTTTCAATTCGCAAGCTCTCCACTGTCTCTATAGCGTTACAGATAGCATGCACATTTTGAATGTCCTTGTTTCCAGCCATGCTCATCGCGTTGCCCGTATATGCACGATAAACGCAATGATCAAGGGAGGAAACGTCCTGGCCTTTTAAGCGCTACTTTCGGTGCAAGACTATGACTCACTAATGAATTCTGAAGACGGGGGTGTGCTCTGTACGACATTGTCCACACATGCGTCACACGGGGCCACTGATATTCTTGGTGGATCACAAAAGCCGCAGGGTCAACAGTCGGTGGTCAAAATTGGGACAGAACACCGGGGTTTTCCGCCATTGGTTCTCGAAACTCTGTTCATCGTCGACGAGGTCAACAGTCGGCGGTCATAATAACGAGCTCAGAATACACGTGTTCTCCTTGGTCCGTCCTCAAAATTTCGATCACAGTCGGATTAACGAGTTGTCATAATAACGAGGGTGAGTTACATGGTGTTTCTATGGGGAAAAAACGGTTCCCTAGAAAACCGGTCACAAAGTAAGGATGTCGTATTAACGAGTGTCGTAATAACGAGTTTAGACTGTACCATGTATGCGGAATAAACGGGTTTACATTTTGCAACATTGATTTTTTCTTTCTCGGAATGAATATGCCCATCAGAAGCGGAACCGGTTAAAACCGGTATGAACCGTTTTTTTTTTTGCTCCGGAGCAGAACCGGTGCCGGACCGTTTACGATAGAACCGGAACGAAAAACGTTTCGGTTCCACACCCTGATGAGAGAAGTTTTCGTGCAACCGTCCCTTGAACATGGTGACATACGCTATCAAGGACCGACGACTCGAAAAAGTAGGAGATCATGAAATAGCATCCCCGTACCTTAGAAGGAAGAAGCCAGAGGGAAAGCTTTACGAAGAGCGTATACGCCTTTGCGAACGAGAACATGTGGCTCGTCTATTCGTGGCTATTTCTGCCTCCTCCTCGTTGAGGGGGACAGGAGGCTTACGAAGAAGGACGCCACGTCTAGATTATTGAACCGGGCGCGCGGGCGACCAGTCTCCTATCAACGAACTTATTATTGCGTAAATAATGAAAAAAAAAAAAAAAAGTTGTTTGATAGAGCAAGCTTTTGTAACACACTGGGTATGCCCTAGCGGGTAATGCCTCTACACTTGCGTCGATGACTGCCGGATTGAGCCTGCAGGCGTTTTTTATGTGCGTTTGATCTTGTCCAGAACAGTCTTATTTCTAAATATTGAAAAGAAGAAAAAAAAAAGACGAGCCGGTCAGTCAGTCAGTCAGGGAACTACCAAAAACTTTCTTTCAATAGAGTAGGGATATTACCGTTCAACCAAATACTGAAGTCAACCAAATACGGAGAGGACCTTTGTTGTCGATACGCCACTAAAACTTCAATCATCATAATCAAATACGGAGAGTTTCGACGCAGAGGGCGACGTTGCAGCGGATCCTCTGCCCTGGTGCAACCAACAAAGCCACGCCAATTTTTGTACACCGGCGTCACAAGGTAGGGGCAGAGGAGTAGACTGCCCCCCCCCCCGCCTCGATCTCAGGCTGTGGGGTATTCGCTCCACCCCCCACCCCCCTTCATCCACGGAGGTCAGGCTGGGTGCCTGGTATTTTTACTGACAGGCTATTACAGGATTTGCATGTTAACTTGCGTGAACTTGGCTTACTGTAAGTATAAAGTTTTGTAAATGAGCTAGCAAAACCCCTTATTTTGCATAAACATATTCACTGGTACCGTCACTCTCACTTACACACATGGCTATATCTGTTACTCGCATAGAAAAAAGACTACCTCCCTCAACCGAATGTCATAAGTGAAAGCTCTTTAATGTATTTGGAGTCATTTTGCACCCTCTTGTCCAATTCCAATTCATTTTGCACTCCGTATAGCATGTGTCGTTATCTTGGGCGTTCTGATAGGGGGACAAGGGAGGGCCATGCCCCCCCCCCCCCCCCCCCTGAAGTTCCAAGGTGACCTGTGCAAAGTGTGCGCTCTTTATCGCAGGTCGTCAAAATTTGCTCACATGTCGTCATCATTACTCTGAACCTTATCCGCCAGATCCTCTGCATGTCAGAGGTTTTTTCATTGTCGTTATTCTATTGTCTGTTATATATTGGTCGCACGCTTTGGACCTTCTTAGAACCTCTTTACTCTTCCCTGAAATAAACACTCGGAACGCCCATGGTCGTTCTGTTGTTCTGTTACGCCAGATTCATGTGCTGAGAAGGTTTTTTAGTGTTCCGATCCCTGGAACTTCAGCTCGCCCTCTCTTATGGCGATGGACTTTCCGACGCCCCTGTCCTTGTGCCAATGTTAACCTCCTTCTCACTGCAACTGTCCGTGACCGTTTAGATTGGATTTGTATCGCATCGTTGTCATTCCTTAAGCACATACGCTTCACATTCAAGTGTGTAGTTCAAGTTTTTCCATAGCGATCCATTAATGTGAAACCTGGTCATTGAATGTTGAACCAAGCTCAGAAGTTGGGGCAACGTTTTGTTCTTCCTATTATTCTCCATGCATATCTCACGAGACGTGCTCTGGGTAACGAAGGCCAAAGTTGCTAGATTGTGCTCACATAATTCATAATTCATTTTTCAGGTGAGTATACCCATAGCTACGTCTTCAATGCTTCCAACTATGCAGGCATAGCACGTGTGTTAAAGCACTGTTGGTTGAGTCTTGACCATGGTTGACTCACTTGATGACTCACCTCAGATGAGCTTTATGCTTTCTTTAACGCAGATCACTCCTCATGCTCTCCGTTGCTTTCATTAAAATTATGTAACAGCACCTGTTAAATGGTTTTTTTCTATTCACACTTACCTAATTACGCTGCTGCATGATGTGAAACTTAGTCCGAGAGTGCATTTGATTCCTTCCTCAATCTGTCAGTCTATCGTCAGTTCAAGACGCAATTGAACGTCAACTTGTATAAGTTGTTGACGTTGCGTTCGTTGCGATTACGCAATGGTTAATCTATAGGGTAAAGTGGGGCTACTTGAAGACGGGGGCAAGTTGAGGACAGTTTGGGTTTTTCGCGTGGCATTTTCTTAGCAATATTTTTTTCTCGTCTGTGACACCAGGGTGAGCATAGTCGTTGTCTGGGCTTTGAAGTAACGTGTTGACGTTCTGCACGTGGCTTTTTAGAAAGACGTGAGACGCTGTTTTGCAGATGTAGTCCAGGTAAGGGGGGCCCTCTTTTGTTCCATCTGTAACTTTCGCGAGCATTGACTTCCAATTTGCTCATTTCTGCTCCTCGGCTAATAAAATATGACCTCACCGTTATGATGCTGTGTCATTACCCTGTGTTTCCATGTGCACTACTGGTGGCTGTCCGTTTCGGCTGGCCCAAACAAAAGACAAAATTTAAACCCCGCATTAATTTTTTGATGTCCTCAACTTACCCATAGGGTGGGGTAACTTGATGAAAATATGTAGCCTGCCATTTTTGGCTCGTACGAAATAAATATTTGGTTTAGCACCATCGTAATTTGTGGATTATTTCTCAATGGTTTGGGGATTCAGTTAACGAATTATGGTACAATTTAGGCGATTATTCTGACTGCTATTAACAAAATAGTTCAACTGTCTTCAACATAGACCACCTTACCCTATACGGCATGTGCCGTATATAGATTAATCATTAACCACCTGTCAGCATCTCGACTTATCTGGGTTATTCTTTCCGTTACGTACATAAAACTTCCCTTGTCCAACACAAGGCATCACTCACAAGTGATTTTGTATTCGTACCGCAAGAGCAATTAACTGTCGAGGCGCACGTAAATAGTATTAGTATTGCATAGAGTGACACAGCTGTTCAAGTTAATCTATGGCGACGTACAGCTCCGGTCAACCTTAACGATAACACTGGAAAAAATGTGGTCTTGTTCCCGAACGCGATTACCGCCACCCATGGGGGCCATGAGGAAATCTTAATTTAACAAAAACTGTTCCGTTAGTTTAATGCAGGGATTTTGTTCATTTAACTTTCCCTCAGTACCCCAGGGGTTGCTGTTATCGCGCTGTGAAATG
Organism: Ornithodoros turicata; assembly: GCF_037126465.1. Taxonomy (NCBI): domain Eukaryota; kingdom Metazoa; phylum Arthropoda; class Arachnida; order Ixodida; family Argasidae; genus Ornithodoros; species Ornithodoros turicata. The sequence continues at coordinate 3,390,501 of NW_026999400.1, read as the reverse complement.
AGACCGAATTTTTTCCAGTGTTATAATTAAGGTTGACCGGAGCTGTACGAGTCTATCTGTAGCGCCAGGCACGAGACTTCATACGCTGTGTAGTGAACAGAAAGTGCAGAGACTAGTGTTATATACATAACATTTCAATGGAAGTTCATTCATGACGTCTGAATGCAATATTTCTTCAAGGATGCAAGTCTTGGCAGTCTTGCATACAGGAGGTGAATCACGGTAGGGACTCTGAGTCTCTGACATAGTAGAAAAGCTTCGTTTTGGCCCTGGTACTGCTTCGTTTTATCTCCGTGTTCCCCGTGAGAAAAAAAGAAGCAGGTAAGGACGAATCACAGCTGGATGTGGCCACGTGACAGATTGAGAGAGGAGCGAAAGCTATTTCTGGCCCGGTGGGCTCTCAGTGAGGTCCAAGTTCTTCGTGTCGCAGATCTCGCAGTGAGGCTCCCTGGGGCCACGTGTGCTTCGTGAGTTTCCCCTTACGTATCGCCGCTAGGACTTTGAGGAGTTCGCCGAGCCACTGTCCGCAGCGGATACGGATTTTTCGATTCGGTAAGGTTCCGTCTTCGTGAGCATGTGCAGGTATAATAGGAGATGAAGTTTTTCGATTATTCTCGGTCTCTGCACTCTTAAAAATGAACTTCACCGCATAGCACGCTCCTGGCCAACCATCATCTCGAATGATATCGTTATCTGCCCTGATTTGTTGAAAACGGGAGGCGTACGCTTTTCTGTGACAATTATGAACAGCATAAGTGTCACAAAAAAGGCGTACGCCTCCCGTTTTCAACAAATCAGGACAGATAACGATATCATTCGAGATCATGGTTGGCTAGGAGAGTGCTATGTGGTGAAGTTCATTTTTAAGAGTGTACACGCACACACACTCTTAAAAATGAACCACACCGCACAGCACGCTCCTTGCCAACCATCATCTCGAATGATATCGTTATCTGCCCTGATTTGTTGAAAACGGGAGGCGTACGCCTTTTCTGTGACAATTATGAACAGCATAAGTGTCACAGAAAAGGCGTACGCCTCCCGTTTTCAACAAATCAGGGCAGATAACGATATCATTCGAGATGATGGTTGGCTAGGAGCGTGCTATGCGGTGCACTCTTAAAAATGAACTTCACCGCATAGCACGCTCATAGCCAACCACCATCTCGAATGATATCGTTATCTGCCCCGATTTGTTGAAAACGGGAGGCGTACGCCTTTTTTGTGACACTTATGCTGTTCATAATTGTCACAGAAAAGGCGTACGCCTCCCGTTTTCAACAAATCAGGGAAGATAACGATATCATTCGAGATGATGGTTGGTTAGAAGCGTGCTATGCGGTGAAGTTCATTTTTAAGAGTGTGGGTTCGAGTCCCGGTGCCGGCGGTGCTGTCTGGGGCTTTTCCTGGGTTTTCCTCAGACGCTTTCAGACATATGTCGGCACAGTTCCCTTTGAAGTCGGCCCAGTTCCCTTTGAAGTCGGCCCAGGACGCACATTCCCCCAGGGCGTCAGTCGTGACGTTGCCCACCTCCGTGAGGCCCACAACTGCGAGCCCTTTCATCAGCACCACCACCACCACCTCATTTTGAAGAGTGGATAGGTCGTTTGGGCTATTGGACATTATGTCATGTGTTGGAACCGAAATTACGATGAGGACTCGTTTCACATTGTGTTAAGCAGTTGATGTGGGGGACTGTCTGCCTGCTGGGAATAGTCGCGAAGTTCAGTTATTCATCTCACCAGCTCCACCACCGAAATTAATGCAGTTATTGATACAACAGAGATGTTCAGACTGTGAAAAGCATTGTCTCAGTTTTATCTACACCAGAAAAAGAAAATACCTGCGATGAATATGCTGTCTATCGATGTTGGCTGCGCAGAAATGCTTACGTAATACCGGAGCACAATCAGAACGAACGGACGTTTTTGTTTACAATACGCAGTGTACGGTACCTCTATCAGCTATTAATCGAGGCGAGAAAGAAATAAAAGGAAGCGCTTGTCTAGATCCTTAATGACTTTCCCGATGCTTCTTTTACTCGCTTAAGGGGCAATCACTTCTGCGCAAGACAATAGAGAAAGTTTGTTCGCGCACCGCTCAGAAACGGCGTAAAATATCGTGAAAACAGAAGCACTGGTGTGTTCTCTTTGCTTTACCCTCGTCAATGACACATTTTGTAGAATTCCAGGACTATCCGTTGATTTGTATTGAGTCCGAATTCACAAATATTTTAGTGTGCGACACTCTATCGAGATGGCAGCACACGTTCGAGACGCACCAAACTTTAATTTATTAAAAATCAACGGCACAACCTTGTCCTCTAAAAAATACGTCATTGACTAGAGAAAAGCTAAGAGAACACGCCAGTACCAATCTTTTGATGATAGTTTAGTGCGGTCACGTGTCTTGTGCGAACGAAAATCGCCCATAGATTTCTGAAGAAGTGATTCCCCCTTAAACCGAACACTCTTTCTTCTCTCTCTCTCTTTCGTTCTTACGTCACTCACGTTGTTACATATTTCAGGAGTTTTAGTATCCTACACAATTTTAGCTAGCACTGTCAAACGCGTCTCAGTAGTGGGTGCTTTCTGCCATCGACAAGCATACGCCTATAACATGGCAGCCCGGGCGTTGACTGTCTTAATCTGGCGCTCGCCTTCGCGAACTATCATGTGAAAGTGCGTCCAGCGACTATCTCGTGCTCAGCACAAGAACGTTGCATGTTTGTTGTCCATCTACTTGAGCGACACGAGCCTCCTGGGTACTTTTATCGCTTCAACTTTGCTTAAGATTTTCCGTTCGCGTTCAGCTTGCGATCCGCTTCCTTGAGCACACATAAATATTTATCCACTGGTATGCCGTGGGAAAAGCTACAGTGTTGTTGTACTTGGTATGAGTATGAGGAAGGCTATATGACTGCGATAACGACGTGCGGTCAGTATGCGTGTTAACGATGTCGAATATTGCATCAGGGAGCGCCTTCCCATAGTGACTCTCACTCCATGTAATGCAGTGGTAGATGCGTCTAGCAATGTGTGTCATTCTGAAAGCACAAAGAAGTAAAGTATTAAGTACTTGCAAAAATGTACTTTGAATGCAGTAAAAAGTAATTCCTGTGCTAAATCCTTTGAGTAAAGTAGAAAGTAGTGAGAAATGTGCTTGAAGTGTTTATCAAGTACTCTCAACTACATCGTACTGTTTTCGTGCCACGTCTTTTAGCTCTCTACTGAGTACAAGTTGTGTGTTACGTACGTAATAAATCTTTCCATAACAACAACTACAGAGCATTCACATACATATACGTTCAACCGCAACCTCTCAGACAAACCACACACGAATGCTATATGCATGAGTAAATAACGCGAAAGACCACTTTGAAGCACGCCAATTTATCGGCATGGAAAGCAATGCGAACTGGCTATAATAGGCCGGGGCGCAGTGCTGTGAATATCACGATGAACACGGCGGTGACAGCTTTCACGCAGCGAGCTAGCAACACTCACAGGAGGATACTTGAACTTGAATGGAAAGTACAGTAAAATGTACATCGAGGAAAGTAGAAAGTATTATTCAGCAGAATTACTCGAAGTAAAGTAAAAGTACCCAAGTGAACTGTATACGGATTACGTCTATCTATTAAAGTTATAAAAATCGGATGTTGTCGAGCGTTACATCACACAGATCTGGCACCACACGCTCAAGTGCGATTCACGACGAATATGCGTATTTCGAGCACCGCTATCTTCAAAGTGGCCTTTCGTTTCTTGCTTTTCACGCTGTCATTTTTCGTTTATTTTCGTTATTCATTTTCACCGTCGTTGCACAAGCGCTTCAGAGGCTTCTGGAGTTTTTCACTGCTTCCTCCGCAAGAAAAGCGACAGCAAGCTGGCAGACATAGGCTATTGCACCGGTTGCGGGCAACCCCTTCGAAGCTGGCATTCTAGCTAGCATACTTTCACTTTCTGCAGAAAAGCCTGCATCCAGGAACGTTTTTTTTTTTTTCTTTGGCTTTAAGATTCTGTACTCTTGTACGTCCCCATCTGCATAGCTCAGGATCACGGGCAAAAGGAAAATATTCCATCAGTATCGCGACATCTCGGAAGCCGCGGGATATAGTAGGAAGCAGCACGTGGACTCGTTAGTAATATTAAGCACTGTACTTGTCACCTACTCAAGTGATCAGCAAGTCAAAGCAATTATGGTTATGACACACTGATCAGTTCATTTGGAAAACTGGACATACCAAAAGTACAACAGGACGCGTGTTGCCCTTCCTGCAAGCGTCCGCTATTGTGTACAAGCTAGTCCACATTACTGAGGCCCATATGAAAGAGATAATGACCTCCTACGGCTCCCAAACTATGTCAAGTATACACTGGTCACGTTTTCATCTACTATCTTTAAAACACGACTGACGACGTCGCTTCCCCGGTCCACGTTTGATCGCCGCTCAGGATGAGGAAGAGACACCCCGAGGGTGCCAAGTTGGCACCCAAACCCCTCTGGATCTGCAGATCGCAAGCAAGAATTAATTCCTTCCAAAATAAACGCTCTCTTCCTGTGACAAGAGCAGATAAAGAAGGGGGTCCTTTAAAGCCACTGTTTCGCAGTCATCGCCCTGCATGAGTTTGCGTGGCCTACCACGAATTACCCGGGCAGTATGCTAATTGAGCAGTCACCGACTCCTTTTCTTTGCCTGTGTATGTATTCATTATCTGCACAGTGCCTGCCAAAGTGTCTATTGTTTGGTGTCCTAGCCAACTTCTCAATCTTCCTTTACATAGAAATAACCTACAGAAAATCAGGTCCGCTTAAACCATAACGGTTTGTTGACTTGGCCAGCACTCAATAACTTCAACAGTGAAGCGTAACAATAACATTTAACAATGCCCACACAATAATGACCGGAACGCACAATGAATGTATTTCTAAGTATCACACGAAACGCAAGCGAGCCAAATCTAACAACAAATTAAAAAAAAAAAACTCTCGGGGTGTTCTTGGTTTTAAAGCTGCAGCATTGGCTGTGCAACAGATATTCCTTTAAAAATGATTTCAGCTTCGTAACAGAGGAAATCTTTAGGGCGAGGCTAGGGAGAATATTAAAAGCTGTTGGGATGTAAAACTGTCGCGTTACCGTTACTGTATCTAGAATTATTGGTACTCTGTACAGTGTCCACTTTTTCGCAGGACGTGTTGATTGTGACGAGGTGTTCTGAATTGTGATTTCCAAAAGTGTCATATTATGATTGTTCCAACATACAGACTTTGAAAAGAGGCGAACCTGTGTTGAATATGTCATCACCGCAAAACTCATCCCAAGTGGAAGCCATAAAGAACATTTCTAGCTTCACGCTTGTGAATTCGGTTGTTACGGTTTTGCATGAATATCGTAGGATAGAATAACTTAAAGCATACATTATTGATCGCCTGATCTGACGTGGTGGGCAGCACCGCAAATTATACAGCGTGCGTGAGACAGCTCTCAATTTCTTCGAAATTTGCGTCAAATGTGTATTCCAAGATAGAGTCATGTCAAACACTATGCCTACACTCTTAGAAATGAACTTCACCGCATAGCACGCTACTAGCCAACCATAATTTCGAATGATATCGTTATCTGCCGTGATTTGTTGAAAACGGGAGGCGTACGCCTTTTCTGTGACACTTATGCCGTTCATAATTGTCACAGAAAAGGCGTACGCCTCCCGTTTTCAACAAATCAGGGGTGTGAGCGATGTCACTCAGGATGATGGTTGGTTAGGAGCGTGCTATGAGGTGAAGTTCATTTTTAAGAGTGTAGATATTTCACAGATTCAGTGTAACCGACAGGGGTACAAGAACAGTTTCTACATTCTGAAGCGTGCATATGTCACGGTATGTTGTATTGTATTTTTGATTGTGGGGACAAACAGAAACAAATCATCCTAGTTTTCTGCCTGTTTATAATAATATGGATATTATCGAAGCATTATACAATCGCTGACGAAGCTGTCTGAATGACACTTATGACAGTTTCTTGTGTTGTAGATAGCGACAGCGAGTGTCATCCGCGTACTGATAAACCGTAACAGAGTCTGTGTTGGAAATGAGGTCGTTTACATATACATGTCAAAAGAGGCGGGGATAGATACGAGCCCTGTGGCACCAGCCACCGACTTGAGATGTATCGTGGAACTGTATGTACCTTTAATTTTCACCACACCACTTGCGTTCTATTGCTGAGATAGTTCTTAAATGACACTAAGAAACGTCAATGTAAACCTGCGGATAATATTTTTTTGTCAAAGTCAATTAGTAAAGCAGCTGCATACTCATTATTGTCTAGAGCCCAATGAATTTGACCTAAAGCTTCTGGGAGTTTTTTCCATGAGTCCGTACTTTTCCATCGACAATAAATCAAACTTCGATATGACATTTCGATAACAACAACAACAATAAATGAAGGGGAAGCGAGGATGACATGGGATGTTTCCCGTTGTAGCCACAGGACCCTACTCCACTTCACAGAGGTTCCCAGTCAGAAAATTCTGTCGTACGGATGTCCATCGGATATACTTTCATGGAGATACGGATATCCGTAGAATAATGAAATTCCTCCAGCGGAGATACTACGGAGATCCACTTGGCCGGGCTTCGAACTTTCTACGAACGTGCACTTTGCGGACATAACCAGGAGATACGGACAGAAACAGGAGCTCTCTGGGATGTAGCGTGTATCTCGAGCGCGTGTTACTTTTTATTTTTCAGAAGTCAGTATACGCTTTGTAGTAAAATATAAAGCGTGTTCCCGCCATTTTTTTAACATCAGCCACCGTCGCCGCTCGTTTCACTTTCTGTTGCTCCGCTTTGCTTCCCATGAGGGCAAATCAGCGCGGCGTTTAAGAAAAAGTAAATAAAACAAAATAAAAAGAAAAGAAAGAAGAAACAGCAACAAGAGATTGGGCCACTCAGCCGAAATGCTTTGGAAATGAAGTTGCATTCACTTCCAAACAGGGAACAGACACTGTACATTGGTGTTCACGCGAGCTTCTACAGATTCGATAGCCCTGTTCGCCTGTGAGTCGAAATGAAGGGTGAGCTGTTTAAGTTTAATTCGATTGCGTGCACAAACAACGGCGAAATGAGAAATTATTTAGCGTATTAAGTTGGCGTAGAGGTAATGTCTCTGTTTCTTACTCATGTAGCTTGAGAAAGTGAGTTGGTTCATGGAAAGCCGAATTTCTGCAGTGCTACATCGTCCCGCGTTTCTCTCTCTCTTCAAATGCATGATCCGTACAGCATCCCATCACGGAGCTGATTCGGACAATCCGTGAAACGGCCGCAACAGGACCTCCTGCGGATATACGGCTACGGATATCCTTCCATATATATCCGAGGAGAGTCCCACGGAGGTCAGTTTTTGGATATGGACATTGGGATCTATTTCGGACGTCCGTAGGAGATGGTGAACGCGAAGCGACGACAGGTCATCGTTCTGTTTTGTATAGAGTTCTTCGAGGTGCACGAAAGCAAAAAGGGAGCGTAGAGCCGGGCACTGATGCGCAGGGGACCTCCATGGGCCAAATACCCTGGACAAGCTGAACGGTCAATGGTCAAGGAGCTCAAGCTGGCGTCGTAACATCAGGCGTTCACTTAACTATGAAGCAATATGGACTTAACGCATTGCAACATACTTTTCAATCACTCGCGTTAACACTGGTAGAAGGCAGATCGGGCGGTAATTTCTCATAGCGAGAGGAGCACGCCGAAGGAACTCGGGTTCCAAGACGGGGGACAGGTGGTGGGGAGAACAGCTAAGGGACAAGAAAAAAGAAGAAAAAAATGGGAGAAAGAGTCGAGGTTAACGTTTCGAGCACTTGCTCTTCATCAGAACCGGGCAAAATGAATCACAAAGGGCAAAAGTACCAAGCATGCCGCGCAGATCCAGGTGGCTAACGAACTGTTGTTTTTTGTCATCCTACCTGGAAGCTGGCAATAGCCTGGCTGACATTTCCTTTTTTTTTCTTTTTTTCACTCTATTAAACATATCCCCCCCCCCCCTACCAGGAAAGGTAGGTGCGGTCTCATTGGCACATTCTGCAGCCAAACACACTGACAGGACGCTTTTCCGCGAGATCACAGTCCTTTTTTTTTCTCTCCAGTTAATCTTTCATCGCGTGTGCAGAGCCGACAACAGGACGTTAACCTAGAGACTCCGTTTTCCGGTCACGGGTTTTACGTTTACACCACCGTCGATGATCCTTTCTGGTCAATTGTGGTGTCTCAAGTATTTCACGAAGGACAACTCCCCCCATTCACCCCTCTCCCATTCTCTCTTACATGTTAATCCCTCGCTGATCCAAATATGTGGCGGGCGGTGTTACGCACAAGGTAGGACAAATAGCTAAAGCTATAGCTTCATCAATAGGGACAACACAAAAAGCCTCCAAACGCCCAAGAATCAATTATATATGCAGGGCCGTTTTGAGCTTCCTTTTCTCTTTTTCTTTTTCTTCCTCTCCTAGATGGAGTTCATCTCACTTATTTGTCCTGCCGAGCTAGGAACAGGCCGCTGTGAAGAAATCGGGTAGCTTCCTAGAAATATTTAATATCAAGGGACATACGTGAAGCCTGTCCTGCAGTCATGGCGGCGTTACGTCGCCAGACAGCTTGTCAGCAGTTCCAGCAACAGTCAGTTCCAGCTACGCAGATTCCGCCGTATCCCCCGTTTTCTGCACTCCCAATTCGCCTCGTAGAAGATGTCGATGCGTGTGTTTGCACTGCTACATCGAAATGACAGTAATGCACCGTCTGTCACTTAATGACCGTTTCGTCGCAGTACATTGAACTGGACATTGAACTGAACACTCTTTAGATATAGCGAATTTGTTCTAATTTCTTCGATATATAATGAATAGTTGTCGGTCATTCGGCAGAACTGATAAGCTAGTCTCAATCACTTTTCATTCTCTATTCATCTTGTGATCTGAGCGTGTGGCTACTGATAACTGCAGATTTGGGTGCATGCCCTCCGGCATACACGTCTGAATTTCTGTGTGTTTGTCTCTTATGAGGAAATTTATATCCTGTATATAATACACGTTTATCTTCGCAGCGAGATTCTACGCAAACGAAAGACTTGTATACAGCAGAAAGGCTTGCACAGAGCAGCAGGGTAACAGAGAGGGAAACTGTATTATATAGGAAATATAGCAGGTAACGGTAACGCATATTCCACATTCAGAATACCTGAACGAGAAACGGAAACGAAATAATTTGAGGTAATAATGCGGGTACTGCAGGATCCATTACATTCATTTACGGTATCACATAGTTACATTACAAATAAACCGAATAAAGCGAACTAAAATTGATCAACTATAAAACAACAACAACTGATGGTGACGATGAAATGGTGCATAAAACTGGAGCATGTAAGTACCGTAAAACGTATAGTAAATAGAAGAAATATGGAGTTCTTACGGTGACTTGCAAGTTGCGAGCGTGAGTAGCATTCGTGAAAACCACGTTCCTACGTATTAGCTGTTCAAAGAAACCACGTATGCGTATATTTTTAAAAGTTCTCTGTTGTGTCCACGTATCGGTAATGTCCTTAAAATAGATTTGAGAACATATACAAGCTTTGTCACGGTCTCAAAGCTTACTAAGGGAAACAGCAAGCGAGTGGACCGAAGACCGAAACAGAAACAACAATGGTAAAAGAATCAAGATGGCGTTATCAAGGTGGTGGTAAACGGAACCGTTATCACGAGGGGTGTAACGGAAACTGAAACGGAAACAAATATGAACCAGTAACGGAGGCAGTAACGGAAACGAAAAAGATTCCTTTAACTTTCCCTGAGAGCACGTGCACCAGTGTGGCCGTGCGTGTGAGTGCGTGACCCAGTGTCGGAAGAATTAAACACTGCCTTCTTTTTATGTTGTGAGATTAACGGGCTGCATCTTAGGTTTTCCTCTTTTATCGTGATAACGAACTTTAGTCCACAAATTAAACTCGGAGACCTAAGTTTCGAGGGAAACACAACGAAGCTTCCGCTGCCGACAGTCAAAGACAGTCTGCACATAGATTTAAGTAGGAAGCACAAATAGTAATGGTGATGATAATCGGGTCCCAAGTAGGTGGCTGTACAACATACTTACAGGCTTTCCATGGTTGCGTGGTCGGTGGAGTTTTATTACCGAGTGATCTGTCTGGCGATATGATGGCATGTTGCTCGGGGGGCTTGCTCAGGGACAGTGGAATCATGGCACAATTTTCTGACTGAATCACGTCAATGACGATCACAATCTCCTCATTATCTATCGACGGTGTGAGCTGTCCCCCGAGAAGCCCCACTCATAGCAAAAGCACTGGAACTGAACCATGCATAACAGTGCCCGCTCAGATTCTTACGCCTTTGTCCCTTATCTGTAGTGCGACACTGACAGCTTAGTGATACTATTGGAATGCGGGAACATCCCTTCTTTATCTAGCGCATGGATGAATTGTTATCTTTTCTGCCAGTAGCATCCAGTTTGACTTTGTCAACGGCTCTGATAGCAAACACACGTGAGGGGGACACCGCTTTATTAGACGCGCGAATACCATCTCATGAGACAGTCGAACGCGTGGCATCGAGAAGACGCTGTACTCTGAGCCGGTCGGCTTACCAATGTTCCTGTTGTCTTTCCAGAAGGACACAAATGACCGTGCTCCAGTTCCTGCAATGGCATCTGGAATACACATAGACAAGGTGGTCGCAGACATCCGAGGTAAGTTAAGGGACGCCAACAGACTCTAGTAGAATGACACGTGCTGGTAGCGGGGTAGCACGTCATCGGGCTGAAACGCCATTTTCTTGCTGTGACACGACGCCTTCATGGTTTCGCGCCCATGACGCGTGTGTTCATTTCTGTAAATATATCTATCAGTCTTTCATGCCTTTTTCTTTCCTTCTCGTGTTTCGGTGCGTGCAGGGATATACACAGGATTTTCGGTGACACCCATATTTGCAGCTTTCCTTGCTTTTTTATCTTCCTGCCATGCAATTTGGGGCGGGGGTGTTGCAAGGCTTTTGGGGGTCGTAGCGGTCTGTGGGGTGATACTGAAAAAGTTCCTGAGTGTGTGCCCCCTCCTTTCAATCGATATGGTCGTTATTCGTGGTGAAGTGTTTGTGTCCTAAGTAACTTGGAAGTAACTCGCTCTTTTTTTCAAGTAACTCAGTAACTGCGAGTTACATTTAAGGCTGAAGAACTTCGTTATTAACTTAGTTACATTTTTCTCTCGATAACGTAACCGGTAACGAGTTCTTTTTGACGGGTAACTTCTCAATCTATGATCCCCATCATTGGAGGTAATCGGCTTTCGTGGTTCCGAAGGGCTCGGTCGTTTTTTGATACAATGTCAGGAGTTGTATGCCCTAGAGTCACTAAATAAGCTTCGCTACCATCCATGATTTCAACAGCAAAATACGGGTGCAGCTCAGCGATTCATGCGAAAAGCAGCAACTTCTCCGCAAGTGTATACGCGGGGTCGGCCGGTTGTACCTGCATTTTTTTGCTCACTCATACACACATTCATACGACGGAAGTCGACGCAAGCGGCACCTGTTGAACAAGAGGGAAACTGATGTTCTGGGGCTGGAACAACATGGAAGGGACAGATACAAACAAAGCCTCAAATTGCCCCGGTTGTACCTGATTTGGCTAGTCCCGAGTTTCACCGCTGTGCGGCGTCGATTTGGCGAAAAACGCGAATACGTGTTTCTGTCTGTTTTTCATATAACACTAAAAATGTGTTCTGTAATGTTCACACATAATCAGTACTAATTCTCGTGGTCGACGTTTGTGGGTGTCCGTTCGAGCAGGTTCAACAAAAGAAAAAGAAAATATCCAGATGCTTTCTACGTAAATGCATGCGATGAAGCATTTTTTTTTCTCTTGCAAATTAATCAATCAAGCACTCCCTCGAAAGCAGCTCATATCGCATATTTGTGTTTCAGAATTCGTGAAGGAGCTATGCAAAGAGTACCAGGAAACTCTTATTCCTATCAACGATGACAACGTCAATCTCCACAAGCTCTGCACCAAGCTTGAACACGTTGTCCAACATGGACAGAAAGGTTCGTGTATACAATGCCTCTTCTTTCCTGTCTTTAAACACTTCTGGCGTCGTATCCATAACGTCTTCTGTTGCTCGTAGACAAGTTCACCTTCTTGGGCAATCCCAAGGATTACTGGGACTACTTCTACCGTTGCTTCGCGTCGGAGAGCAGCTGTCCTGCATACGGCGGCATTACTTACGCAAAGTCTTTAAGCGAGGTACGTTACATGATCGGTGTTCGTCCTCTTTATAGCACAACTATACGCAACGACCAGTATTATATATATTGTTACTTGTATTATTTTCAGGTCAAGACTAGTCTTGGGAGGGGCCGAGCTTTCATCAGGTTTTGTCTAATGTTCAAGTGTCTTCCCGATACCTTGAAAGCATGCGCTGACAATGTCAAGGCAACTAGGTAAAATAGATGCTATCTGCAAATAGAAAATTCTGCATTCTGAATGACGGGCTCTTATCTTCTGTGTTGCCATACAGGCAAAGTGAACGCACTTCCTGTTTTTATTATTACAGTGAGTTTTACCAGGACTGGTCAATACTCCACAATTCACAGAAGTTCCATAACTGTATCGCTTCATTGTATGACCTAAATGCGGCAGCGTTTGACCTGTCACCAGGCGCAACTGATCTAGATGTGTCATGGCCGCATTTTGCAAAGTAAGTGTAAAATCCCAGGAATACGCAGTCGTAACCGTAGCCACAGTTTATGCACTAATTCAAGCTCTACAGAACCGCTTTCGATACTTTTTACAGGAAAACCAATTATTCCTGGATTCCACAGAACAAGCGTTCAAGTATAACCAGTATTACAGTTCCAGTATCGGGGGTAAGGTTAAGTTTCAATGAGATTAACTTAAATAAGCAATACCACAGCCATGTAGCAAAAACGAACATCTTACAGAATAAAGACGGTCCCGCATCTCCAGTTCCTAGCTCCGTTCCTCAGGATGTCTTCGAGCAGATGAAAAAAGAGCTTCAGCAGAAAATTTGTGACGCCGAAGCTGCCACTGCTGAGTCTGCGAGAGAGCTACAGGTGCACAAGGACGAGCAAAAACAGAAAGAAGAGCGTTGGAAAGAAAGGGAAGAGGAACTTTTGGCAAAATTAGCTGTCCTTGAGAACGCTGGGATGAATGGATCCGCCCAAGATTCTTCGACAGAAACGGATCAAGAACTTGACAAGGAGTTGCAACAGCTCGCAACAGAAAACAAGGACCTGTCTGTGAAGAACGGTTTTCTTACTCGACGACTGAACGAGATCCTACAAAGGCTTGAGGACAGCGAGGAGGCACTGGTAGCTGCAAGGCAATCGGAACTCGAGTTGCAGACCAGAATGGAAAAGCTTCGGCTCGTTAACGAAGGTCTCAAGAACCTCGTAGATGCAGTCCGGCAAGAGAACACGATTCTGCGGCAGCAGGCAGTGGTCATGGATAAAGAGATACACAACACGCACATTCTTCTGGAACAAAAGAAAGTACAGTGTAAGTGTCTGGACGATCAGCTCACAGAACTGAGGTCAAGGTGCTGTGAAGCCCTTAATAGCAGCGCCCTTAAGGATAAAAAAATTAAGAAATTAGCAAGCATACTGTGTGTGATACGGAAGCGGCATATAACGTCAAGCAAGTCGCCAAGTGAAGGAGAAGGAATCTCAAGTGGTGATGACAAGAATGTCAACTGTGATGTCTGTGATAGCCCCGCCGACGGGACCACTGAACTTTCTGCGCTAAGTGCGAACAATGATAAAGTACAATATCGGGAACTCTGTAAAGTCGTGGACGAATTTCCTTCAGGAGACTCATCGACAGATGCTAACTCTGAGCTGTTTGAACACTGTTTGCGCTACCTCGGGTCGGCGTTGCTACAGCAAGAATCTCTGATCGAGAAAGCAAGCAGCAGAGTGAAAGACTTGTCTTCCGCAACTCATAGTATTAACTTACAACTGCACGTCTTACAGGAAGTGCTAAGCATGAAGCCTCCTGAAGATGCCGCACCTAGCAACGGTCACACTGTGGTGTCACAAGAAATAGTACAAACAGAACTGACGCCACCTCGAATTGAGGGATGTGATTTTATTGCTACACTTTTCGAAACCCTCTGCCGTAATCACGCTAAGCTGCATGGGTTGATGCAAGCAGAATCTCAACTGGATGCTGAGCTAGCTGACTGCAGAGAGCTCAACAGTATACTCGCGAGCAAAGTGCATGAGCAAGAACGTAAACTCTGTGGGTTCGTGCAAGAGCTCGACAGGACTAAAGTTCTGCTAGAAACTTTAGAAGGAACGCATCAAAAGTTGCAGACAGCTAAAGCTGTCATGCGGTATGAACTGCAGGAGAAGAAGCACATATTGAAGAACCTCAAAGCCCAACTAGAAACGACGCGCGAAAACAGTGCCAGAGTTCGTCGTTCAAACGCAGAGTCGGAGTTGGAGTGGAAAAGTCTGCGGGAAGAATTTACCAGCAGAAAGAAGCAAGACAGTCAGGACAGCGGTCTCTCGGATGCGGGTCACAGCTCTCGGGAACAGTCTCCTTCTAGCGGTGACGACACGTCAGAGAAGGACGACCCAGATTCAGTTGAAGACTTCAGTTCTGCAGTGGTAGATTCAGATAACGACTTGTCCCGTTCGCCCCATATGCTGGTTATTGATATCGAGGAAAGATATCGTATAAGGTCACAAAGGCTTGAGTTTCTGGAGCAACAGTGCAGGATACTCTACAATAGTTTAGTTCGTAGCACGGAGCGCAGCAACGGGTTGCAGAGGCGGCTCCATAGTTTGCTGCGTGGCACACGCTACGATACTTCCCCAACCAGTAGTAGCAGCAGTGACGACGACGCGCCTCCAGTGCCTCCATCGGAACTTCAAAGTGCATTGGCTGTTATAACAGAAGAAGCGGCAGCGCTTCCGGAGGAAAGGCTATTGACGGATTACGAGTCTGACGTAGAAGAGACCTCTCAGGACGACTCGCTCCCTGAAATTAGAAAACGTACCCTCGACACTGTTGTGCAGCGAGTGAAAATGGAGAAATTTCAAAGCGAAGAAGCTATCGCAAACTTGAGACAAACTATAACGGAGCTCCAAGAAGCCAATGAACGACTGACTCTGCAGATTACCCAAATGGCAGATGAAAGACTGCAAAGGGAGAAAGATGTAAGGTAAGTCGGCGTCATTTGACATTTGTATTGTTGTCCTACTCGTGAATTCAGTTTATTTTCTTTTTCCTGCACCTTTCGGGTCTTGTCCTATGGTACACACCTTTTTGGTGTCTGTTTCACGCCATGCAGAACGGGGTTTCTGAAACGCTCTTCCAAAAGTGGCCGTATTCCAAATATGGCGCGAATGACCAATTCTATACGAAACACTGTTTCGCTAAGTATTTCGCACGCACCTTTTTGATCACTGCGGTAACACGTTTCAGTTGAGCCTACTGGAGGAAAACAAAGTTTTTATTTGCAAAACCGTCCCTTTTATACGCTAGAAAGTGTCATAGGAATACTGTGTTGCATGGAAAGTTGTACAGTGCTCAAAAGTTTACGGAACACGCTCCGGCGCATTCATTACTCAGAGTGACACGCTGGCAGCGAATGGGACCGTATAGACTTACAAACACGTGACTGGGTTACCTAGGCACATGTCTGTAAGTCCGTACAGTCCCATTCGCTGCTAGCGTGTCACTCTGAGGAAGGAAAGAGCCGGAGCGTGTTCCGTAAACTTTTGTCCGGCACTGTACATGGGACAGCGAGGCACTGCCAGTAAGGCGGAACTGAACACACAACAGAAATACAGGGTGGGTGCTCTAAAAGGTGAGCGACATTTTCGTGCGTGACATGATACTGCCTTGACCGATGCCTCGTTGACGGAAAGGCTTCCGCTGCCTCAGAGTGAAGAATTTATGCCAGAAAAACCTACGAAAAAGTCGTGGTTACCAAGCACTGTGTAACAAAATCAGTAAGCCCACGCAAATTTTCGTCTTAATCCCTCGGTATAGCGCATAGGAAACGCACGAAGACGAAAGTTTGCGTGGTCGTATTTAGTTTTTTACGCCGTGCTTAACAACCACTTTTTTTATACGTTTTTCGGCTACAAATTATTTACTGTGTGGTAGAGGAAGCCTGTATCTCAAGTACATATAGAGTCGCGCACGAAAATGTGAACTTTTATAGCACCCACCCTGTAGATAGATAACGACAATAATATAGGGGGTTTCCGAAGACACAAATCTAACACTTTGTAGCGATTTTCTGATGCATAGTTTGCTTTCGTTTCACCAGGGAGATATGTTTCACTGGTTGCTGTCCAGACACGTTCTGCTTCGGATGCGAAGTTACCTTAGCCGTAGCATCATACAAAATTTGCCTCCTTTGAATGAAGTGCATGTTATGTCTCCGCAGGCAGAGGGCATGTGATATGCTGAAGAACGAGCGGTGCATGAAGAGCGTTCAGGTCCAAGAGTTAACAAAGGAACGCGATTTGCTTCTTGAGCAAAGACAAGAACTGCTTGTGAAGCTTCAGGAGAAGGATGAGAAGATTGCGGAGATGGAAAAGAACAACAAGAAGACTATGCAAGACTATAGCACACTGGAAAAAGAAGTCGCTGTGCTGACTGAGAAGCTGCAGTATCAGACATCATCGCATGACCACATACAACAGGTATACTTTTGTGGTGTTTTCACTGGTCATCCGATCACGACTGTTTTCCTGATTCTAGTTTTATGGCCCTTCAATCGGGACCCAATAGGTTGATAAGTATTGACGTTTCAGAGTTTCGCGGTGCAGCAGACCTTGATAACAGAAATGAAAGACAGGATCGAGGATCAAGAAAAATCACTCGCTGAGCTTGAACAGTCACTGGTGGGACTTCGTGAAGATCGCATAGCGGAACAGACCCAGTTCTTCACGGAGGTGAGTAGCATCGTAATTTATAGCAGTGTTTATCAGCACCTAACTGGTGTACACCACACTCTAGTATGTTGATCTGGATAGTTTCAGTGTGTGTTCTGCATTAGATTTCGTGATTCTGCTCTGTATAAGAAATGCAACGGGATAAAATAGTTTAAGAGCGGCTATTAGATTGCTTTTCTGGTGTGCGTATTCCATTCTGAAAGAGTGGATCTGAATTCAGAGGACGGTCACGTGCGGTCGTCTGCCAAGTTGCGACAGATTAGTTTCGACTGCGAGGCTCCATACGTGATGACGTGTGGTAAAACAAATAGTGACAGGCTGGTTTTGCATATTAGTGTTGTGTTACGCCTGCGTCAGTACCCTAACTGTGACGATTAAGGGCAACGTCAGTATAGACGTCGTTTCAAAGCCCCTAACTCCAGGTCATCCGTATATGCTTTCTGGGTAGAGGGCTTAATGATCCACTCACCAGGAGAACCACCAAAGTTTCATGCGCGAAACAGAGGAATATTGGCAACTCCCAATTGCCTGGTGGTTCTACAAAGTTCTGCGGCTTAGTCCCATTAATGGGCGAAGTTAGTTCGACCTTCCGTACTGTACCTTTAATATGGCATGTAGAACGACTTGTCCGTGCATCGTCCATTATATATCCTGCTCATGAAGGAGTATACATCCCCGTGGTACAGTGTGCAGTGCAGGAAGAACCCACAAAATTAAAATTGAGTAAACCACCAGACATTACTGTGACGAAGATATACATCTGCATAACATCGTACGGCGCAGTTTGATCTTCGATATCCTTGCTCCA
Source organism: Ornithodoros turicata (assembly GCF_037126465.1). NCBI lineage: Eukaryota > Metazoa > Arthropoda > Arachnida > Ixodida > Argasidae > Ornithodoros > Ornithodoros turicata. The sequence goes on along the minus strand of NW_026999400.1, from coordinate 3,372,696 downwards.
GAAAATTCCAAACTCCAGGTTATCCGTGTAATCTGTCTGATATGCTCCGATGTCTCCCGTACGTAAATTTTCTACGTATAAATGAGTTTTCACGTGGTACAGATGAATTGTTTGTTTTGTGGCAGATGGAACAAGTGCAACTTGTGGTAGCATCCAGGGAAGAAGAATGCTTAAATCTGGGCGAAGAGCTTCGGCAGGTAATATACATCGTGGAATCCAATCTGATTATCTATGCACGCTACCGCAAGTCTACAAAGTGTGTTTATTCTGCATAGCTACGTGTCCAAGCAGACCAGGACAGGCATCAGAACGAGCAGCTAAAGACGGAACTTGCAAAAGCCAAACAGTCGCTGACAACACTTGAAGGGGATCTAAAGCAGATGTCTGGAGATTCCGATGGCTTAAAGAAGCAGATCATAAGGCTTGTAAAGTAAGTAGAAGTTTCTTATTAAGGAGGATAAAAATACAATAGAAGGAATATCACGATCGAATCAATAGTATGGTAGGAGTACGCCTTAATTTTTCTTTTAAAAATCAGTCAATCAGTATGCCATAGATATGTGCTCTATGAAATTCATGACGCAGGAGGGACAAACGACACAGGACACAACCACAGTGTCTGCTTGTCTGTTGTACGTCAAAGTAACTACTTTCCAAATCTAGAAGCTTCTAACAATGATTAACATTGCCATCAATATAGACTAATATCAGCTGTGGGATACCTTTGTTATTCATTTAGTCTTCTTCCCGTCTTGTACCGCGCAACCACCTGCGGACCCCTCAGTTATTCTGGTGCCAACACACTATTGCAGACATTTATATTCAGAAGACAATATGTTTCTGTGGTGTTCAGGCAACGATGCAGAGTGGGACGTTGACTTACACGATATCGGTGGCTTTATTCATATTCACGTTTTCCTTCGATTTGACTCACCAAGTTTGTATCTTTACCAGGGAGAAAGACCTTCTTTGGAAGGAGAACGACAACCTTCAATACCTTCAGCGAGTACAAGCGACGGATAAATGGATGAACAACAGTGAAACTGATTGCTGCCTTCACTGTTCGACGCAGTTCACACTTACCATGCGAAAGGTTTGTAACCTGACGGTGCTTAAAGTGCTACTGCGGACTGAAAACAAAATTGATTAAACGAACTCAAATTTAGCTCAAACTAACTCAAAATATGAATCCCATTAGTGAACGTTATGCCCTTCCACAAATTTTAGAAAGAACCCGCTAAACTTCATAGTTTCGGAGTTCCTAGAGTATGTGACGTCATCGAAAACTTTAGTGTCTGTCTCCTAGCAACATTTCAGACACCTTCCCGGTCTCCACTGTTTGCCTCATTCTCGCACATGCCGCTGCGAGCAGCCTTGGAGTTGGGTGTCTGAATACCAGCTCCCTCCGCGTAAGGTGGAGTTACCCTTTGTAGAAGCGAATGCTGCAAAGCCGCCATGTTGGCTCCCATGCTTACCATGCATGAATGCTACGTACCGATTTCACGCGCTTTTTTTAAAACCTGTTTTGCTATATATTTGCTCAACTCCAAAATATAGTGTGTCGCTAAGCGTATAGCTACACTTTTGTGAGCGAATCGCGAGCTGCGCGTGGGCTTCAAGATGGCGGAAATTCGTAGCAGACGACGCGGTTGTTTCAACCTATCCATGGAGAGACGACGGAAGCCTTGCAGGAGCAACGTTGCAAGACGGATGGTGGATTACATACATTATGACCTCGTACTTCTCAAAACCAGCATTTAATTTTAGGCGACATCGGCGTCACATAGAGGAACAATATTTTGAAAAAACGTATTGGTCCGTAGTGCCACATTTAAATGATTCATTTTTGTTCTTGTTGAAGGCGAAGCATCATTCGCTTCTTTATATAATGCAGCACCACTGCCGGCTGTGTGGAAAGATATTTTGTCACAACTGCTCCAACAACTGGCTGATGACAACGGCGAGTCGGTAAGTAAGTTCGACTCAAAAGCTTTGTATGCAAAGACGTGCAGTATTTCTTTCGAGCCTAAGCGCCGACGCCCTTTACTTCGATCAGGAATCCCACACGAGTGTGCAACGATTGTACGACAAGGAACGAAGAACTTATGCGCAACGCCAGGAGGGTATCCATTACGAGCACTGTGGACAGCGAGTTCGACCTCCCTGAGGCGTCGGGCTACAAACTACAGAAAAGCAAAACCACTGAGATACCCTTCAGGAGTAAAAGGAGTAAGTAGAATCGCTTTCACCTTCAGGGATAGCAATGGAAATTGATGATCTGAGGCTAGGATGTTCTGAGGATGTTCTGGTAGGGTCCTGGACCGGTAATCCAGAATAAGTATGTCGGTTCAAGTCCTACAGCTGGCTAACCTTTTCAGTGACTTCCTTACTTCCTCATGGATAGCATTTCTTTGTAACCTTCCACAATAGAGTATGAGGATATTCCCCCCACACAATGCAGCTGAATACGTATATAACTGTAATCTGTTAACTTTTCTCCCCTATGGCTTCTTCTCTCTATCCGGTTCCAAATGGCGTTTTGTTCCTCCCCAGCATCCATCCCGAGCCACCTCGCAGAGGAAGTGGCCTTGTGCTCCTCGGCCCCTTCTTTGCAATCGTCGTCGCCACGCACCATGCCCAAAATTGTTCGCAACTGGTAAGTAGTAGGAACTGTTTCTACGAACTCCATGTCCGTTCAGCTGCATTACCCTGCAGCAGAACTGTTGCGTTTCACACGTTTCATGTCTGGGTGGCTCTTGTAGTGAAGCTTTCAACTGATGCTGTGAATATCTACAACGAGTATCTCCGAAATTCTAGGTTAAGAATCGGATGACGTCTCGATCCGCCGCTATCTGTAGCACGACTGACATTTCGTGTGTGGGATAGCCGTAGTCTTTGACGGGACCTGAAATACAGTCACATGCGCTTGACTGATAGGGTGCTTGTTCGTATCTTTGTCTCTACCAATGCAGAGAGCACTGCAGTCAGGTACAGGCAGCACAGCAGGTAGCCTGAAAGTCCAGCTACGCAGCGACGGCGTCATGACAGTGCGGTGCTTCATTTCGCACAGCTGCCCACGTACCAAACCGCTCTGACTTACCCCTATGCACTTTCACTACATTGAGCTGCTTCAGTATTTTCCTTTTGCTATAAGGGTTCATGGCGTAACAAGTCTCGCTTCGTAGTATATTATAAACTGGGCACGAAGGAACGCGAGCAGTACAAGTTCTGTTTCTGCTATGGCAGCGATTGCATCACCGTGTGGATCATCTGTATCGCAGTAGCACATTATCTGTATCTGTAACATATGTTAGCTAGAGCAAAAGACTAATAGCTTAAAGTTTACACCCTAGCATTGTAGCCGCAACTCTCCACCAGCGGCCCTGTACGTCCTTAACATGGTTGTTATTTCCTCAGGTCATTCCCACGACTTCGAAAACTACAGTACCTGCAGAGATCCCCGCGTGGAGCCGATGACAAGAACTTTGACATCATAAGCGACGAAGAGATAGCACGGTCGCTTTCTGCCTGCAGTCCTTACAACAGCTTCAGCCCTCCCGCCAGCACGGAGATATCTTTCCATCAGAGCTCTCCTCGCACCGCAGACGACATTGCCGACTGCGGAGACGAGGGTTGTCGCGGGGAACTATGGGTCAATGCTGGTGCAAGCTGTGGCATTCCTATCCACCTTGACGTTGCAGAAACTACTATCCGGTACCAGTTCACGTCAGACCCCAAGGTAAGTCTGCTCTTACGAACAATGATGTCATATCATGTAAATGTGACTTTGCGCAATCTACTCTACCATATCCGCAACTTCATCCGCCTTCTCATTATGCTGCCGTAACCCTCACTATGGGGAACTGTACAGGGGTTGAGTATAAAAGAAAATCTCGATCTTGTAGTTCAAAAATATACAGTACGGTACACGAACCGCACAGGAACTGCATGGAACATGCCTCTCTTGTTTATCTGACTTGGTGGGTCGCCAGATGATGTGTACGCCGTTGGTATGGCCGTATACAGACAAAGGATATTCACTCACAACGTTTCCTAAATCCATACTGGATTACCAACGCCTGCGCAGCTGAAGTTCTTGTTTTATCTCAGGATGTGCTGACAGATTTCGTTGGATAATCAACGTTTACTCATCCTTACTTTGCAGACTGTCTCCTTCGAGATAAAGTATAGATCATTTGATGCAGACGTAGACGCCATGGATGTCATCCTACCCTCTGTGAGTGTGCAAGCAAGTCCCGAACCCGTAGAAGGACAGCTGATAGTGCGAGACCCTGGACTCTACATGCTGGTATTTGACAACCAGCACTCAAAGTAAGTGTCCTAGTGAGAAGAACGTGCAAAATTACTACATTAACATTAATTACGGTTTCGACGTAAAATTAATAACGGTTTTTATTTTACCGTCATTATTATTATGAAGCCGATTCAACTGTGAATTCCAGTCACACGATGCAGAAGCTACGAAGCAGCGAGGAATTTCGATGCTCAATTCATTTGACCCCGCGGCACCTCATGTTTGTGACACTGACCATGACGTCAAAAACTTCAATTGCGATCGGCATCGTGTATACCTTTGTCACATCCATTCTAATGCCGGTCTGTTAAACGTCACCTCGACTAAGTGAAGCCTGATTGCTAACGGACGTGACGTATGTGCCACGTCACGAATGTTCACCAATCGCAGTCATGTTTTCAGCGGCATTGGAGTTGAGCAACCATCAGGCATATGGGTAGCCGCTGCTTGCCACATACTTTCTGTATTTGAAATAGTCTACGGTGAATGGCTGATGCGGGCACCGTTGATTTGGTCAACGAAAAGGTAGAGGGAGAGGAGACACCGAAGAGTCTAGGAAGGAAGCGGCACTTGCAGTGGCGCAGCGAGCGCTATCGCCATCGCTTTTCCGCTGTTTTCTAACTTCTGCCGTTTCATAAAGCGTGAAATTTGAACACAATCTGTGACACTATGGGTGCTGAGGGCATAGCTGGCGCCAAATCATTGCTCAGCTGTTGCAGTGTTTCAGTGTACCTGTCAATGATCATGCCTTCGAAATTTCGTTGAAGCCTCCGCGACGTCGCCTGTGTCATCACAGCCCAAGCGCAGCACAGTGTACTGAAAGTCGAGTGCAATAGGGGTGGATGGTATGTGTCTTACCAATGTTCTCTAGTTTCACGAGCCTGTTCAGGGCCTTCCATCTACCCGTCCACCCCTATTGCACTCGACTTTCAGTACATTGTGCTGCTTGGGAGTATAAATGCGTATGGATGATAAGAGATTTTGAGCGCATTCCAGTCTTTAGCTATCGCCCGCATTGACGTTTCCTTTCCTTACAGGTTCATGGCCAAGAAGATTTGCTACAAGCTTCATGCGCAGAAACCGTGCAAAGACGGTCAAGCGTCGTCGTGCGTATGAATTGCCCGACTCGTGCCCGTCTCGGCAGACTTGTATATTAATGTAAAGGTTGTGTTAGTGTTGTAAATTATAGGCTTGTTTGACAATGTAGAGCACATCCGCTGTAAATGTGCATGTATATGTCATAATTTATTAGAGAATGACCATCATTTTAACGTCAATTTTTAATATAATGGACCGTGTACAGATGGCATTCATATAGTTCCGTCCCTCGCATAGACCTGACAACGTTTTATAAGAAATGTTTTAATAAAACGTACGTTTTAAAACAAAATTCTGATCACGTGCTGTGTGGAATTTATTAAACAGGTACATCGTATCGTAAGACTTTTTTTTTGTTGTGGGGTGTGACTATTAGGAAATTCACACAAAAGATGTCACACACAGAGAACAGTGTAAATAACAGTGACAAAAACAGTTGTGTTTAACATGTAGCTATAGATTCATCAGGTACAATTGGACTAACAATAAAGATACCAACATCAAGAATAGCTTCATCAAGTCAGACAGGCAGGGGTGGGCAGTATGACTGAACCTCGTATCGTGATCCATTTTTACATCGATTACCCTCCATCGGACGGTGCCTACGGAGACATCGCGAGCAGCATCTCGGTTAAATTGAAAATATGGGCGACTGGAAAGGTCCTCTAGAAGAGGAACGAAAACAGCGGTAAATAATGAAAGCTGCTCGAATTCTACCCAAAAGGTGCCAAAGCAAAACACGTTGATACCATTTTGTTTCTTTTGGGGTGAAAGAAAAGTTTTGGGAGAATTGCTTTTGCCTGTCTTTCAGTGACGCTTTCATAACGCTGATACTCGAAAGCAATGCTCTGGTTTGGAGTAGAAGCGATTTATGTGCAGTTTAACGGTCGTGGGCAAGCGTCCCCTGAGCACGTGCTCGCAGTCATTTCCTCCGGTGCGGTACCGACGGGACGGACGAGGGTGCGTGCACTCATTCTGAGGGATGGACCAGTGAAGCTACTGGGAACCCATGGACTCTGAAAAGGCAGCGCTCTCATGTACGGGGGGCTTTTGTTCAGCAGAAAACTACCATGTAAAATCTGCTTTTTGTCGTAACAGCTAGATAACCAACTGATATTGGTGACTCGAAATGTCATGTTCTCTATGTGTTAGCGATATCAAAATATCGAATACTTCCGAGCTCCGCAGCTCGTTCTGCACTCCCTACGGCCTTTGCGGGCTACTGGCAACGTCCTGGAATGACTCCACGGGCTGAGGAGCTCCCCAGCACGTTCGGCCCTCCGAGACATTCCATCATTGCCGGACTCGCGTAGTGGGACGACATCATATCTACATTTGGTGACCCAGAGAATGAATACCGCAGTTATGATAGAGGATTCGGCCCTTCACCATCCCAAATTTGAAAGACCACATACGACGCCATCATGGGCGTTCCCAGGCATCCGAGCATCCACCAACGGCACCTTTCTGAGCCACGCGCTTCAGTACCGGTTGCGGTACGCCGCGTCGACCGTACCACACGCATCTCCAACGCAAGCGGTCAAGGAACCCAGCCCGTGAAACCTTCCCATCTGACTTTCCCCATTGGTCCTCATCTTCGGCAGCCCCGCTGGCAGACAAGGGGAACCAGCATCTCTGTTTTACCGAAGGATCACAGGGAGACCACGTGAGCTTCGTTCCCGGCCTCCGCCTGCTTCGCGATGATGCTCCCCCGCACCTCCTTTGCGACAACTTTTGGAGCTGACCGCTCATGTACCGTTCGCGATGCTCCCGCCCTCTACCCCTGGAGCCCACGCCGGTTCATCCCTGTACTGGAACCCGCGAGGCTTACATGGCATTTGCCCATGCCACCATGCAGCTCTGCCCTACCCACTAACATTACCACAAACCATATGCCCTGTCGTCCCTTGTCTTTCTGTCGTCCTCATTCTCCACGTCGTGGTATCGACGCGTACCAAACCGCAAGCACCGCTCCGCGTCCGAGGGTGGAGTGATGTAGCGACCCGTGCACGACGACGACGACCCGATGCACCATGGCACAAGCCAAGCATAGACCTTTCCTTCTTTTTTTTTTCTTTTCTTCTGTCTTCTAATAAATATATCTCCCACCAGTCACTGGAGTGAAGCCACGGATGGGAAGCTCCACAGCACATTCTATCATTGCCGATCAGCACTCATGTAGATGGACGACATCTCCTCTACAGGGACATAAAATTACCTTCTCACAAAAGACATAACAGACGTCCTCGTAGGTCTCCCTCGAAATGGGGTAACACTATATGCGCCACCACAACAGATGTCTCCAAAGCAAATGATAGGATTACTTGGTGTACACAGGGAGTCGTAAGGCGTAAAGGGCTGCTTATACTCCAACGGCAGACAGCGTCGCCCCACGCAATCGCGCGCAATCGGACGCTTCGTCTTCGTCTACCGCCCGAGTATAAACGCTTCGACGGCAGTCAACCTCATTGCACGCTCTCGCTCGTCGACTTGACGCCGGAGTATAAACAATCCTTAAGTCGTAAGCGATTGGAGGGCGCTCAAGATTCCCCAAAACTCCCTAATATCCATCACTTGTACCGCGATATAAGGTCAGGGCATCCTACCCACTCCTGACGATTGAATGTGAGCAAACATTGGATTCCAACACGCAACAATTACCACCCCTGAAAGTGTACGTTCCTCTTGACTTCTAATAATTTATAACCGTGGTCCACTGGAACTGTGCATTTTTCCTGCTATTTCTGTGTTCATCTGAATTACTAGATCCAGGAGACGTAGGTGTTCATACGAATGTGCCGCAGCTTTCAGTAATTTCAAATTTGTGGTGAGCGCGAAGGGTACTTCACGTTTCTACTCGTAGCACGACTACAGTATTGCTCCTGCCGCAACTGTACCTTCAATTTTCTCCCTCTTTGTACCTGAAAGGAAAAGAGAAGTAGCAAACATAATAAGCATGTTACCAAGCAAAAAGTTGTCTTACTTACGAAAAGACTTACACAGCGAGAGCGTTTCTTAGTTCCTTAATCTGGTCGTTTTTGGCAACCAGCATTTTTTTCATGTTGTTGTATGCAGTCGTTTGGCTGAACTTTTTCTCCAGCTCCTGAAGTCGAGAAAATATGGACACATGAGTTCCCGCGGCAGCATATCGAACTACTACAACCTTTTCTGCGAGGTCCAGCTGTGCTTGTACTTCGAGGAGTTTCTGCTTCGTAAGGGTCAAACCTTTCTCTAAGTGCTTCTGTGTTTCGCTGCTCTTACGAAGACTCTGCAACAAATTTCCCGTGGAACATTGTGGAATATTATACGTGGAGTACTCGAAAATAAAATTTCCCGCGCAATCCTTACCTCTTCCATCTCCTCTTTCACTTTGTTCATCTTGTCTTCCATCAGTTCTAGAGATTCATCAATCTCTTCCTCCTGCGATCGCACACATGATCTCGTCACAACAAACATATTTTAAGTGAAAATATATCTTATATTCCAGATAGATCTCATATCCCGTCCGCGGGCGAGTACAAATGTAAGTATTCGAACGTAGTAACGGGGAACAGGGACTATACTAATTTGCATGGTGTCGTATACCTGGCTCTTCTTGATGCCGTCTAGTTCGCGTTCTTTCACAAAAAGGATCTCAGATATTTCCGACTTCTGCTTCAAAATTTGAGAAGCCTGCAAAAAAAGGAAAACGAAGAAAGTCAAGAGACTCGAAAGAGTTTCTTAAAACGCAGTTCTACAGGTCTTTGCAGTCTTCTTGGTCGCACATTGAAAAGGACGGAAACGATGCACTTTTCCTGCAGTCCTATACAGACTTTACCCAAGGCTCCAATTTGTAGCACGGCCTCCGCAGAAGAACAGTGCGCTGCCATATCAGAGTCGTGAGCCACAACAACATAGGATTAACGCATCCTGCTGTGCGATGCCCTATCCCGACGAACTGTGATGTCCGTTTAGGAAAAGCGCAGCGTTCCCTTGAAATACTACTTTGCAGGATTCCTACTTTGCATTTTACCGTGGGAATTGATTTCGGATGGATGGATACTTGATTGATCGGATGATGGATACCGTGGATAATTGATTCGTGGGAACAATTGTTGAAAATCGGTAAACTCAAAGAGAACGTGTTAGGTATTTCATGGCGGTTACCTGTCCTTCCACACCTTTCAGTCGAGCACGGAGTACTTCATTTTCAGACTTCAGTTTCTCTATTTCCTGGAAAAGGTAAAAACGTTATGCAAGATCTTACCACGCGGATCCACGAAGTCTGCATCTTTGTTTTATATCACTGGTTTCATTCGCTTATAGTGCGCCTTTTTTAGGCACTCTGCATATTCATGTTTCGTATGAATAAACAGTGCATTTACAGCACAGTAATAGGCGATATGCAAAATGCGACGCGCCATCTCACGGTAACGGTTGTAACTAGGGGTTTGATATGCAATGATTGTGGTGCAATAATACGCTTTTTGCCGACGCGTCAGGAAGTAGTGAAGGAAGTGAAGTTGATATTTGCTTCATGTGACTCTGCACGAAATCATTAGCCATTCCCCAACCATTTCATCGCATCTGCATGCAGGACCCAAATGCAAACTGTCTCACCTTTTTCAGCAGCCCAATTGGGCCTTGATTGTCTTCTAGAGGATCAAGTTTATTGGATTTGCTGGTCTGAAATGATTGGATTGTCTCCCCTTTTGAAGGTGATATGCTATCTTCGAAATATCGGACTTGCTCAATTGCATTCCTAACGTTGAGGTAGAGAGAAAATCGTAAATGAGAGAGGGATTCTCCAGAATCACAATTGATTAAAAGCTCTGATTAAAAGTAACGCCGATGACGTCGGCATGCCTATAGGAGGGGAACTGACACCAGTTCGACCTCCTTCCATTTTTACCGCGACGTCATAGACGTTAATGTCATAGACAACACAATGAGGAATTGGAGCTGATTTACAGTCTATTTGTATGGCAACATGCCGCCCGCGGGGTAGGACTGCCGATTATTTCGCCCACCTGAGGTTCTTTTGCGCCGGAAGTGCGCCGGAAATATCTGAGGGCGAAAAAAGGGAGCTTTAGTATATCGTACGCTCTCACATTTGCGTACGTAAGACATACGTACGCAAAGGCGACAGCGTACGCGATATACTAAACCTGACTAATGTTTACCCCCCCCCCCCCCCTAGATTTCTACCGTCGAGATAGAATCCGCGATCTTGAGCTCAGGAAGACGACGACGACTTACCGACTGAGCTACCGATGCCTTTATTTGTAGTTTATTTTGCCTTTTCTTATGCCTCGTTTCTTTTGCTGCCCTGGAGTTCCAAGAATGGCTGAAACGCGGCAAGTCCTAGCTGAAGCTGGTGAACTCCCGGTGGAGGTCCCCCGTCAGCGGGAAACAGCTGGACACTAGCTACGTTTGCGTGCACACACTCTTCGTCACCCACTCTTCAGGAAAATTCGATACCGCCCTGAAAGCGATTTCCATCGCGTAGCGCAGAGGACACGCCAGGCTCTCACTGACTTCATACCTAAGGACGTTACACCATCGAACGCCCCTGGTCTCTGCCCGTGCCACCCACCTTCGCACGTCTTCCGGACCTCCAGGACCGCAGAGATCAGGTTCCCCTCAAGTCCTTCGAGACCATTTTTATACTCTCGTAGACGCGAAGTTTTCTACCTGTGCCGCAGCATACACCGGTGGCGCATCTCGAAATGGCAAGTTCGCGTCGGCATTCGTCATCCCATCCGAAGGCATAGAAGGACGTCGCCTTTCGCGTCAAACCTCATCCACAGCTGCGGAACTCTATGCCATACTTCTCTTTCTGCAGGGCATCGTTCACTTTACCCCACGGAATTGGGTGGTATTCATTGACTCAACATCTGCGCTGCACGCAATTGAAAATTCTGACATCCGAGGCTCCTCGGTAGTGCACACCGTTGCTTATGGATGTGTTAATGGCTTACAAACTTGTCTACGAAGCAGTGCACAGGCTCGTTCTCCAATGGGTTCCAGCCCATTGCGGTGTCGAAGGCAATGAACATGCTGACAGCGCCACCGAAGCAGCTCTCTCGTCTCGGGGACGGACGCGTATTGCACTGCTGAGAGGAGATCGTCGGTCCGTACTTCGACGCCTCGTGACTCCTCTGGCTACCCGCCAACGGACCGCTGACATTCCCCGCCGCCATTCCGAGCAGAGTCGATCCAGCGCTCACTTGCCGCACGCCTGCACATATGTCTCGACAAGATGCTGCATTTGTTCATCGAATACGCCTCGATGTGGTCTTCACAGCACGGTGCTGCCCGCTACCGCTTGAGACAAGTTGCCTCTCCCCACTGCAGCTACTGCGGTGCTGTAGAAGATCTAGAGCACATTCTTCTCCATTGCCCACACTACCAACCTTCTCGAACCGTACTCTCCGTATCCCTCAACGAGCTAGACTCCCGCCCCCTCTCTCTCACAAATTTGCTTGGTCCCTGGCCACATCCAGCACACCAACGCTCTGCCCTCAAGGCTCTCTTCACCTTTCTGGACACCACAGGACTCCGATCCTTATTGTGAAGGGGCTGGTTATTTCATTCCCCGCATCACCACCAGCATTGGGGTAGAGTATCGTCCCTGGCTGACTCCCCATGAAACTCCCCATTCATCATCGCGCAATAAAGTTGTTGTTGTTGTTCCACCTCCAAATTTTGATATGCCAATGAGCCGAAACCGAAAAAGCGCGCCTGAGACGCGCATCACCTTCGCCGACCGCGGCTTATCTGGGCGGGAAAGCGGATTATCTGGCCCGCAGGTCGGCACCTACTCCAATCATCTCCATCGCTCCAAATCACGTGGCCCTCTGACGTGAAATGAGTCCTGTACCCCCTGCGTTCCAGGTCGCCGAGGTTTCGGTTCATTTTGCATATAAAAATTCGGGGGTGGATATCTTCACGCACGTGCGTGTTTCAGGATTTTTTAAACTATGGAATGGCTTTCAACTAGGATGGTCTCTCATTCTGATCTACCGCTTTTGTCCGAAATACCCTAATTAAAGAGTTCATTAATGAATTTTAGGCAATTAGTCATCTTGTAGTTGCATACTTTCTTCCGTAGAACTCAACTGCGAAAACGACATACATGCTGCGCTCATGGCTTTTTTTATAAAAATAAGAGAAGATAAGAGAAACACACTGTATGTAATTCACATAGGGAAAGACATTTCCTAATTAACCGAATTAACGTAATTGCCATTAGTGGTAGCTATGCAACGTAATTGGAATCATTCTGCACTGTGTTCAACTTCAGCATTTGTCGTTCTGCACACAGAAAGTTATTAACGTGCCAGTTCTTCGAACTTCAGCTCGCCACCCCAGTGGTGATGGGACTTCCGACGCCCATGCACCTAGTACCCTCCCCATAATCACCTCTTGCAATACAAGCTGGGATGCCCATTCGTCTGGCCTGTGTCGATGCTGGCTACGTCATTCTTATTGTACATTAACCAATACAATTAGATGCAAAGACATGCCATGAGTTGATGGCATGTGAGGACAAGAGACAATGATACCTTGAGGGGTTGTGAGGTCATGAGCTGATGGCATGTGAGGACCAGAAACAATGATACCTTCAAGGGTTGTGAGGTCATGAGTTGAAGACATGTGATGATGTGAGAGTGTGGCGTGCAGTGAGGTCTTGTGGTGATGAGAGGCCATGGCATGAGTTGATGGCATGCGAGGATGAGAGGTAGAATGGCCACGCCATCCTTTGGGAGTATGTGAAGGAGAAGGGCAGTGAGGCTATGCCACGAGTTGAAGACATATAGGGGTCGGGCATGACGAGCTAGGCTGCAAGTATCGTTTCGAGTTTTCGGAGTTTATTTTTCTGCATATTCGGAGTGTGTTTTCCGGAGCTTAGTATTTACCCCAAATTCGGAGCTTTTAATAGTTTAGTTTTTCTTACTTGAGTTAATATTTGAAATTCGGAGGGAAAGCGGCGCCTGTGAAACGACATACAAAAAAAAATGGTCGATTCATTGGCGGATCCGACGTAAATGCGTTAGCATTAAAACTTGAAAACCCTTTGGGAACTCCCCTTCACAACGCTACACAACCCTTCACACGACCCTACACAACGCTTACGCAAGCAAACGAGCCTTTCGGGCTTCCTCCGATTCAGCTTGGCGGCGCCGTCTCGCAGCCTCAGCCTTCTTGCGTCGCCGCTCCTCCGCACCGCTTTCATAACCCATGGCACGCCCACGCAGACACGTCTGAACCTGTCGACCACCACAGCTGTACTGCCGTGCCGACGCGCCGCGTCGCTCTCTCTAAGCGTCCTCTCTTTCCCTCCTTCCCTCCCCACTCATCGTGCCGTGGCTACAGACAGACCACGCCGCTATTCTTTCGTAGCGAGGACTCTAATGCTTACGCACTAATAATTAGTAGCGGCCTAGCAGAAGCGCTTATGGTTATGCGGCAGAACTTGAAGACAACATCTGTATCACTATCGCGTGGCACGGGAACTATGTAGCTAGGTAGCTAGCATCTGTACTGTCATCTGTACTCCCTTGTGTGTGCCATAGGTGGGCATTTTGGTGAAACCTCACTCGCCCTCACCCTCACGGCCCTCACGGGCGCATGCCCTCACTTGCCCTCACCCTCACGGCCCTCACGGGCGCATGTCCTCACTCGCCCTCACACTCACGGCCCTCACAAGCGCAAGCCCTCACTCACCCTCACGGCCCTCACGGGCACATGACCTCACTCGCCCTCACCCTCACGGCCCTCACGGGCACATGACCTCACTCGCCTTCACCCTCACGGCCCTCACGGGCGCGTGCCCTCACTCGCCCTCACCCTCACGGCCCTCAGGGCAATATGCCCTCACTCACCCTCACGGACAAACGCCCTCTCTCGCCCTCACCTCACGGCCCTCAAATGTGTGCCTTTACTGGCCCGCGGCTTATTCGCGGCTAACACTGCCAATTTTTTTTCACAATGAAAATTTTTCATGGTTACAGATATCTCTCTTGCACCGCGATAGGAGCCTTTCCGGTCGTTTTAAAGGGCTGGTGTGCCACGTTCTTCGGGTGTTCGCGGTCAACACTACCGAAGTCCCTGTGGGAAAGTGTCCCATATGGTTACAGATATCGCTCTTGCACCGCGATAGGAGCCTTTCCGGTCGTTTTAAAGGGCTGGTGTGCCACGTTCTTCGGGTGTTCGCGGTCAACACTACCGAAGTCCCTGTGGGAAAGTGTCCCATATGGTTACAGATATCGCTCTTGCACCGCGATAGGAGCCTTTCCGGTCGTTTTAAAGGGCTGGTGTGCCTCCTTCTTCGGGTGTTCGCGGTCAACACTACCGAAGTCCCTGTGGGAAAGTGTCCCATATGGTTACAGATATCGCTCTTGCACCGCGATAGGAGCCTTTCCGGTCGTTTTAAAGGGCTGGTGTGCCACGTTCTTCGGGTGTTCGCGGTCAACACTACCGAAGTCCCTGTGGGAAAGTGTCCCATATGGTTACAGATATCTCTCTTGCACCGCGATAGGAGCCTTTCCGGTCGTTTTAAAGGGCTGGTGTGCCACGTTCTTCGGGTGTTCGCGGTCAACACTACCGAAGTCCCTGTGGGAAAGTGTCCCATATGGTTACAGATATCGCTCTTGCACCGCGATAGGAGCCTTTCCGGTCGTTTTAAAGGGCTGGTGTGCCACCTTCTTCGGGTGTTCGCGGTCAACACTACCGAAGTCCCTGTGGGAAAGTGTCCCATATGGTTACAGATATCGCTCTTGCACTGCGATAGGAGCCTTTCCGGTCGTTTTAAAGGGCTGGTGTGCCACGTTCTTCGGGTGTTCGCGGTCAACACTACCGAAGTCCCTGTGGGAAAGTGTCCCATATGGTTACAGATATCTCTCTTGCACCGCGATAGGAGCCTTTCCGGTCGTTTTAAAGGGCTGGTGTGCCACGTTCTTCGGGTGTTCGCGGTCAACACTACCGAAGTCCCTGTGGGAAAGTGTCCCATATGGTTACAGATATCGCTCTTCCACCGCGATAGGAGCCTTTCCGGTCGTTTTAAAGGGCTGGTGTGCCGCGTTCTTCGGGTGTTCGCGGTCAACACTACCGAAGTCCCTGTGGGAAAGTGTCCCATATGGTTACAGATATCGCTCTTGCACCGCGATAGGAGCCTTTCCGGTCGTTTTAAAGGGCTGGTGTGCCGCGTTCTTCGAGTGTTCGCGGTCAACACTACCGAAGTCCCTGTGGGAAAGTGTCCAATATGGTTACAGATATCGCTCTTGCACCGCGATAGGAGCCTTTCCGGTCGTTTTAAAGGGCTGGTGTGCCACGTTCTTCGGGTGTTTGCGGTCAACACTACCGAAGTCTCTGTGGGAAAGTGTCAGATATATTTACAGATATCGCTCTTGCACCGTGATAGGAGCCTTTCCGGTCGTTTTAAAGGGCTGGTGTGCAGCGTTCTTCGAGTGTTCGCGGTCAACACTACCGAAGTCCCTGTGGGAAAGTGTCCAATATGGTTACCGATATCGCTCTTGCACCGTGATAGGAGCCTTTCCGGTCGTTTTAAAGGGGTGGTGTGCCACGTTCTTCGAGTGTTCGCGGTCAACACTACCGAAGTCCCTGTGGGAAAGTGTCCCATATGGTTACAGATATCGCTCTTGCACCGCGATAGGAGCCTTTCCGGTCGTTTTAAAGGGCTGGTGTGCCGCGTTCTTCGAGTGTTCGCGGTCAACACTACCGAAGACCCTGTGGGAAAGTGCCCCATATGGTTACAGATATCGTTCTTGCACCGCGATAGGAGCCTTTTCGGTCGTTTTAAAGGGTCGGTGTGCCGCGTTCTTCGGGTGTTCGCGGCCAACACTACCGAAGTCCCTGTGGGAAAGTTTCCAATATGGTTACAGATATCGCTCTTGCACCGCGATAGGAGCCTTTCCGGTCGTTTTAAAGGGTCGGTGTGCCGCGTTCTTCGGGTGTTCGCGGCCAACACTACCGAAGTCCCTGTGGGAAAGTGTCCAATATGGTTACAGATATCGCTCTTGCACCGCGATAGGAGCCTTTCCGGTCATTTTAAAGGGCCGGTGTGCCGCGTTCTTCGGGTGTTCGCGTCCAACACTACCGAAGTCCCTGTGGGAAAGTGTCCCATATGGTTACAGATATCGCTCTTGCACCGCGATAGGAGCCTTTCCGGTCGTTTTAAAGGGCTGGTGTGCCGCGTTCTTCGGGTGTTCGCGGTCAACACTACCGAAGTCCCTGTGGGAAAGTGTCCCATATGGTTACAGATATCGCTCTTGCACCGCGATAGGAACCTTTCCGGTCGTTTTAAAGGGCTGGTGTGCCACGTTCTTCGGGTGTTCGCGGTCAACACTACCGAAGTCCCTGTGGGAAAGTGTCCCATATGGTTACAGATATCTCTCTTGCACCGCGATAGGAGCCTTTCCGGTCGTTTTAAAGGGCTGGTGTGCCATGTTCTTCGGGTGTTCGCGGTCAACACTACCGAAGTCCCTGTGGGAAAGTGTCCCATATGGTTACAGATATCGCTCTTCCACCGCGATAGGAGCCTTTCCGGTCGTTTTAAAGGGCTGGTGTGCCGCGTTCTTCGGGTGTTCGCGGTCAACACTACCGAAGTCCCTGTGGGAAAGTGTCCCATATGGTTACAGATATCGCTCTTGCACCGCGATAGGAGCCTTTCCGGTCGTTTTAAAGGGCTGGTGTGCCGCGTTCTTCGAGTGTTCGCGGTCAACACTACCGAAGTCCCTGTGGGAAAGTGTCCAATATGGTTACAGATATCGCTCTTGCACCGCGATAGGAGCCTTTCCGGTCGTTTTAAAGGGCTGGTGTGCCACGTTCTTCGGGTGTTTGCGGTCAACACTACCGAAGTCTCTGTGGGAAAGTGTCAGATATATTTACAGATATCGCTCTTGCACCGTGATAGGAGCCTTTCCGGTCGTTTTAAAGGGCTGGTGTGCAGCGTTCTTCGAGTGTTCGCGGTCAACACTACCGAAGTCCCTGTGGGAAAGTGTCCAATATGGTTACCGATATCGCTCTTGCACCGTGATAGGAGCCTTTCCGGTCGTTTTAAAGGGGTGGTGTGCCACGTTCTTCGAGTGTTCGCGGTCAACACTACCGAAGTCCCTGTGGGAAAGTGTCCCATATGGTTACAGATATCGCTCTTGCACCGCGATAGGAGCCTTTCCGGTCGTTTTAAAGGGCTGGTGTGCCGCGTTCTTCGAGTGTTCGCGGTCAACACTACCGAAGACCCTGTGGGAAAGTGTCCCATATGGTTACAGATATCGTTCTTGCACCGCGATAGGAGCCTTTTCGGTCGTTTTAAAGGGTCGGTGTGCCGCGTTCTTCGGGTGTTCGCGGCCATGGTTCGGTAGTTCGGTCATTGCAACCATATCACCAAGTAACCAGTCAGCTCAGGACGCTTAGCTGTATTCCCAGCGAGACATAGACGAAATTGCTAAAAATGCGCACACGAGCCCTTTAATGTGCACCCCGCTGGTAGTTGGGTCATTGGAACCATATCATCAAGTAACCAGTCAGCTCAGGACGCTTAGCTGTATTCCCAGCGAGACATAGACGAAATTGCTAAAAATGTGCACACCAGCCCTTTAATGTACACCCTGCTGGTAGTTGGGTCATTGGAACCATATCACCAAGTAATCAATCAGTCAGCTTAGGACGCTTCGCTGTGTTCCCAGCGCGACGTAGACAAAATTGCTAAAAACGTGCACACCACCCCTTCAAACTGCACCATGTGCACTTTTCAGATGGCTGCGCAGGACAAAGCGGTCCCTGCCACGGTCTAGTTTTTTCGTCATCAATAAATAGATACCCTGTCCATGCCACATATGAGGGTGAGTGCACTCACCATATTCCTCATGGCTTGAGCGTCGTCAATAGGCTTCGCGTTACTGAAGGCCTCACGTGTGAGTGCCTTCATAATTTGCGCAAGCCTCGCATGGGTCATTTGGCCTCATTTCTGAGTGCACTCATAGTGACCTCACACCCCTCAGGCCTCACCAGTGACTTCACTCACACAGACCTGGCGGCCCTCAGACCTCATGAGTGCACTCACAGGAGGTCTCATGAGGGACAAAACCTCATGAGTGCACTCACAGGAGGTCTCGTGAGGGGCAAAACCTCATGAGTGCACTCACAGGAGACCTCATGAGGGGCAAAACCTCATGAGTGCACTCACAGGAGACCTCGTGAGGGGCAAAACCTCATGAGTGCACTCACGGATGGCCTCATCGCGGGCTTGCCCTCACTCACCCTCACCTCAAAGGCGTGAGGTTGAGGGTGAGGGGCACTCATGAGGGCCCTCATGAGTGAGTTCGCCCAGCTATGGTGTGTGCACTTTGACGAGGAGGGGAAGCATGATCCAGAGAAAAAGGGAAAATGGCATTTTCCAAGTAAACTTGAGAAATGACCGAAATGACCTTAAATGCACTCATGACAACTAGAGTCGACAAACGGGATGCCCTTTCCGGACGCCCTATGCACTGACTCCAACGTCGAGGTGCCTCTATAAGCAAGGACGGAGGTCGCCCCGCATTACATAGTGTATTTGTTCCGTAGACCGCGATGCGTGGCAACGCGACACGGGCAGCAACGAACCCCGTCAATTGGTCATCAGGGCATCGTAGTGTACTAGCCCTGTTAGGGGTCCGAATATGTGCTAACAACAGCACCAAACTGCTGCCATCCAACAGCCACCCTTATTATGTCGAAACTATACATTCCAAGTATGTGGCCCGTCCCTTTCCTTCTCGTTTGCCGCTTTGCCGTTCTCTGACTAAGCTAGTTCCTGCGGGATTGCTCCTGTCGAACAGGCGTCGAACAGGCGTAGCTGTTGTTGCTGAGTTCTGGATTTCTGGAACCCTCAAGAGCTGAACTTTTCAGATAACTCCGGATTGCTTTCACCTTCACCGGTCAACCAATCGTCGGTGGTACCAACCACCGGTCAACCAATAGGTGTATATTTTTCTTATTTTTTTTTCGGACAAGTCCGAAAACTCGGAACTCTTGCTACAAGCTAATGTAAGCTGAGGCCTTGAACGGTTCTGAGGCCATGTCACGAGGTAAGGGTATGTGAGAGGTAGGAAGGGGTTGAGGGGTTGCGAGACCAAGTCATGAGTTGAATACACCCACAATATGGTGAGATAAGCTAAGAAGTTACAAGGCAGTGAGGCCTTGACTTCTTGTGAGGTCACGGGTGAAAGCGTGCGTGATACAAACGGGTTGTGTGGGAGAGTGAGGGTCCAGCAAGACTCGTGAGGCTATATGTCTGGAGAATTACGGATTCCGTGTGAGATCAGGTGAGGTGAGTTTGAATGGAGTTGCATGAAGTGAAGGCCTTGTGAGGTGCAAGTGACTGAAGTCACACCGAAACACACAACTATGATAGGAAAACGGTCAAGCAAGTAGCTTTGTCAAGAAAAATTGATTCTTTGCAACATGGGAGCAAGCAGGGAAAGATCCGGGATTTTTCTGAGAGGTGGGATAGGGGCATCGCATGCCATATTCTGAATTGTTGCTCAATTACGGAAATACAGCCACGTACCCATCTTCCAGTTCCGACACGTCAACATGTAACTTCAAATGCCACTGCTCCGCTTGTTTAAATAACTGCTGCAGCAGGAGGACGTTTGTGTGCGCGGAATTAATGAGTTCACTTTCCATTTCCGCAGTCAGAACGGAACATAAGGCATTCAAAATGTCACGAACTTCATCAGCAGTATAGGTTTCTTCCATCAATCTGGAATGGGTCAAGACAGGTAATCACGCCATGGCTGCATGCACAGCGCACGCAGCCTCAAAATCCCCTGTTAGCACTGCGAAAACAGGTGGAAAATATGTAATAAGCCCAGCGGTCACCCAAACCCCTATTCCTCTCATGCCACTGTTCACCTTCCTTCTCTTCCTCTGTCCTTGCCTGCACCCTAGATCCAGGGCCGTCTCGAGGCAAGCGCGGGGCCCGGTGATGTGAACCGATGCGGGGCCGGATGTAAAAATGATGGAAGCGTAAACAAAAAAAAAAAGAAAGAAAGAAAAGAGAACAGCGGATAGCTTATAAATTTCTCGGGTTCGTAGAAATCCTAGAAATTATTCGGTGTCCTCCCGGGCCCGGTATCCGGTATGGAACCATCGGGCCGAACCCGGGTAGGTAAATCAACGGAATGCAAGGCACGGGCAGTGCTCTAGGGCAAGCGGCAACCTCGAGAAATTTGCACGCAATGAGGACAGTTTGTGAATGCGCGATGGTCAGAGACGACGATTAGGCTGTGGTTGAAGTGGATCTCAAAATGGCCTTTGACAAAGCGGTACACGAACTTTTGTTCACTCTACGCGAATTTTGTTCGCACTTGGCGAGATAGAACAACGATGTTGAACTGGATCAGGATTTGCTACCGGGAAATTTCAATGAGGGTTATCATCAACGATGCACCTGGAAAGTGTATCCCATTTGAAGGTTCAGTGAGGCAGGTGTGCAAAATGTCCCCAACAGGAAACCTGCAGGAACATCCTGCAAACGAACCTGCACACAACCTGCAGGAAAAGTATTGGAAGTACAAAAATCACGGAAATGAACATCTCGAACAACAAACCCTGACTTTTGTCGATGACGTAAGCATCATCTGCACCACTCAGATACACGAAGGACTGTCAGTGGTAGAAATTTTTTGCCGTGTGAGTGAACAAATCCAAGTCGACAGGCGCATGGCTGGGTTGTTTGAGCAACAGTCCCAA
The DNA here is from genome assembly GCF_037126465.1 of Ornithodoros turicata. Classification (NCBI taxonomy): domain Eukaryota; kingdom Metazoa; phylum Arthropoda; class Arachnida; order Ixodida; family Argasidae; genus Ornithodoros; species Ornithodoros turicata. The sequence continues at coordinate 3,351,542 of NW_026999400.1, read as the reverse complement.
AACAATACGCTGGAATCGAGTTCTCCACTGAAATCCATAAACATGTCGGAATTCCTCTGGACTTGCAGAAGCCATCGGCAGAAGCGTGCCAGCAGAAAGCTGCCGCATTGCAAGCGAAGCTCCTCTCGTGGGAGTGTAGGACCTTGACTTTTCTAAACATGAGCTAACGTCTTCAACACTGTGACCTTCCCTGCAGCACTATACTGGGCGCAGGCTATCACACCATGCGCAACAACTTTACAAAAGTTACATCTATTGGGGGGCTGCATTCTAAGTTTGAAAGAATGAGACCCATGAATGTGTATTGGTGTGCAGAAAAAGCAGGGATGTCTTTGATAAATATTGTGATGAAAGTCCACAGGTCCATGTATTTTGGGGACCTGAAGTATCCCACACAGTGCACTACGATGCACGTGATAACTCTCATGTTGGATTGTCAGCACTGTAGCTCCAGGCAAGACGATGGCTGTCGGGAGAATGTACAGAGACGTGGCTGATGCCATCGCTTTCTTCCTTCGAGGACCTTTTCACTTTGGACTACCTGTCGACAGTGAACAAAACGCAGCTCTAGTGGGATACCATAAAAAAGGTTTTTCCGACAGCATTATATCGTCAGCTCAGGCTTACGTCGCAGGAGGGCAACGTCCTTCGCAGGCTCAAGCGACCCCCGGTTAGAACGGCCTCTAAACATTTCTTCATAAAACTGCACATGGAAGTTCTGCCAGTAAGAACATGGGAATTGTCGAAGGGCTTTGTGGTGAGCCAAATGCGACTTGTGTGGGGAAGATGGAATACTGTTGCACGTGCTCCTGGTCTGCAGAACTGTGTTCGTCTTCTAGGCCGACTTCAAGAAAGTGTTCAACTTGAATTTTGGCTTTGACTGGCAACTGATCAAGTTCTTGGACCCACAGAAAGTCGGAAGTACACCTTTGGAATCAGTGATCGTTACGGGTCTGCACTCTCTCTCTCTCTGGCTGACGCGGACGGCTGTGGCTAATCGGGAAGTGACTCTGAAGTCACTTTGGGACTATTTCCGGGGATTGTTGAAGTGGACTCTATCGCCAAACTAAGACACGAGGACGGACAACAAATTAGTCATGGACGGTGCACCAGAAGGGTCCACTGCCAGACGACGGTGCAAAACCCATCGTTCCCTGCAAAGAGGTACTGCAAAGTCCTCAAGCTCACCAAATGGCAAGATAAACAGAAGGGGCATGGTAGTCGAACCCTCAAAGCGGTGAAATTTGCTCTACTGTGCTTTGTGACCGTGCACAGTGTAAATATTGTAAAATTCTAAATAATTTTTCTTATGAAAAAAAAGAAAAAAAGAAAGCTAGCATGGTGTAATTGGTAGCATCTCTGGTAGCATCGGCAATCACAGGGTGCCGGTTCGAATGCCTCTGCTGCTGACTTTTCTTCAACTGCCATCATTCACATTCTTCAATTTTTTTTTTATCGGGAGCATTACAATGCAGGTCTGTGGTGTAATGGATAGCGTGTTGAGCTCACGCTCTGGGACGCTATCTTTCCCGCTTCAGTCCGTGTTGTTAGACCGAGGCGTGGGGCGGACATGCCTAGCGCCGGCGCTGCCTACATCGGCTGCGTGCCAGCAATGACAGAGGACGAGAAGAAAGGTAAACAGTGGCACGAGGGAATAAAGAATAGGGGTTTGGGTGACCACTGGGATTATTACAATATACAATAACAGTTTTTGGATAACTGATAAAGGTAACAAATAGTTATGCCATACCAGCTACACTATCAATGCCCACCATAAAGTGCTATGTTCAAATTCTACCAATGTCAGTAACTTTTAATTCAGTATCTTGTATAGTCAAATGAACATTTCAATTGAGTGTTCAACGTAGAAATTCAAAGCAAACAAAAGTAGAACGCAAGACATAAAGCAAAAGGCACAAAACTTTTTTTTTCTAAAACAAATTTATTATAGAACTAGAACAAAGGGTACAGCTTACAATACCGTTGAAATGGCAAATCATACGCAACAAAAGTCAGAATATTTGTCACAGCATATACCACACAACATGAAAGTACAGAGATGGCTTCGAGTGAGCACCACATTTAAAGCGCACCTGAAAGAAATGGCGATATCACTCTGCGAGGGGGTATTACCGTATTTTCTGTATAACGCGCATGTTGTACATTGTCAAAAGAGTCCTTAAGAGGCAGCGTGCATTATCTACCAGTGTGCGTTATTTATCGAAGCTTTGCCCTGCAGAGCCGGAGCTAGGAAGATGCCATGTTACCTCTTGCCTCGGGCCTTGAACCAGCTGCTTGACATTGGCGTAAATCATGTAACGTACCATGTTCGGGAAATGTGGAAAAAATGAAAGATAAGACAGCGAGCACGAGTAGCAGAGAGAGGCGTGCCGAGCCAGTTAGGTGGGATTGGTGAGCTATAAAGTATGTCCAAAAAGAATAGGATGTCTTCGAGATGACAGTAATCCTGAGTTCATTTCAGAAGGCTAGCGTTTTTCAGAAGGAATGTGTGACAGAGAGGGGCGAGGAGATCAAAATCTACCGCAACACCAACACTGTCATGTTGGACTTCAATGGCTTCGAGTAAGCATTACACCCACGATAGATGTAATAAAAGGTACTTACACTCGATGCACAGGCTTCCATTACTGTTGACAGTAATGGTGATGACGAGCTTGCAGTTTCTGTGCACTATTAGCACTGGTACGTTCAACCCCGTGGTGCGTGTTATATATACGTAATTCATTTTCCATACGTTTTCATGGGTTACAGTTATACACCAGAAAATATGGTACATAGAAAAAAGGAGTGCCATTTTCGCACCTCCCTTCCATAAATTGGAAAAAATTAAACAGCCAATCCCTGTTTTCCCTCCATGGTTATTTGCTCTGTTCAGCACTGTGCACCCTAGGCCTCATTATTTTCATACTACAATATATATTTTGAGAATGTAGATGTGCAGTTTGCACTCAACATGACAGTGCACCACAGTCTCTCGGATAGAGTAGCAAAGCCGGTCATCAGTGTTGCAGGGGAGAGGGCATTCCTAATTTGTTTCATTCTACAGAAGTACGTAGTATATCCATATCACGAACGTCCCTAAGGACGTACATATAATTTTTTAGCCGCTCATACATGGGTGACAAAAGTCTCAGCACCTGAGCTGAGGTGCCGTTTTGTTAAAGTAGGCTTCAAATGTGGCACATCACCGAAGAAAAATCCACACATTAAAGGAGTTATGACACTGTGCTACACATGTTTTATTAGCTCATGCACACACTGTACTGCATGGCAAAGTTTCGAGGCAAAATTTGAATCAATTGCCAATCAATCAAGTGCCATAGTTGGCGCAATACAATTAAATGAGATTCGGCATCCAACTCTAACGTCAGAGGAGTAAGAGCCTCAGGTGCTCCTATTTGTTCCCATAAGGACGACACCTCTCTCCAGCTGACATGCTTGCCGCAATGTCACAGCTTCCAAACAGCACAACATCTTGGCACAATATTGGACCAATATTGCCAATATTGGCCCAAGATGTTGTGTTGCTTGGGCTGAATGAGTTTCATTATTCGTGGTGTCAATGTTCTACGCATGTTACCCATGTTGCTGTTATGCCAGCAACGCAGATTCACAACGATGCAAATAATGATCTTTTACATTTATTCCGAAAAACTTGGAGCAAAATGTCACAACTCCTTAAGTAATCACAAAATTTACAAAATTATACGGACATACAAAGTATTGCATAGAGAACAGCAATACGGCATCTTAACAACTCTCCCACAAAGCACTTGGTGAAGACATATCCAAAAATCGTTCACTAAATAGTGCACCGAAAACTAAGTTTGGGTATACCTAGATTCCTTAAGATCGTCAAAGCACCTGGCCACCACCTTGAGACGCTGTGACCTCTGGAACTTTGCAAACTTCAGATAGCTAAGTGCCACATCTTGGTGCTCTTCACTGATTTCCAAATGGGAAGCCTAGACAGCAAAATAAGCACTGATGAGTCTACTATTACATTTTTACATTATTACACATGTTGGGATGCTTTCTTTTCCTTGTGTATGATTTACTATACAAGTTCCTCCTGCTTCCAACCCTGAAGTGGTGAAAGCGGAGATGGTGCCATTTCACGTATGTCGTTACCTTCATTAGGGCTGTCGTATCAAGCAATTTTCATTTTTATCTTCGCTGCACCACTCCTATCATGTGCGGCAGAAAAATTTGCTTTTCTCTCTTTTTTTTTTTCCGATGAGAGAGCTATGTTGCTTCTAAAAAATTCGTTTAACCCATTGTATGTCATGAGTAGCCAAATATTGATATCAATTAAACATTCTGTCAATAATTCCACATACAATACATAGGTGCAAGTAAGTCATTTGGAATCCAGGCCCAATTGATAAGTCAGGCAAGAATCTCAGACCTGGAAGGGCATTGAGCAGTGGTTGCTGCACGTGCAGGAAGTGCATGCAGAAAGTAACTTACTTCAGTAGAAAGTACTTCACGTGAGCAGCATATCTGGTAGTAAACACATACATGAGCTTATAACTCAAACGTCACCATACCAGTACTGCACAACTGTTTCGGCCTTACTGGGCCTTCGGTGGCAGTGTGCAGGTAGGCAATGCTTGAGGGTATGGCCTCTTATCAGGGTGAAGACACGACGGGAGAACATCGCGTTGTACCCAAACATTGCCAAACACACACACTCACACTGTTGACAATGGCTTAATGGCCATTGGCATAACAATGCTTCCCCTAATGGCCTAACAATGGCCTAAGGCCGAAAATTGCTGTCCAGTGTTAGTATGGCATGTTAAGTTATAGATTCACATACTACATCCAACCAAAGAGCTTCAGTTAGCCTTTTCTTTTTTTCCTTACATACTTTACATGCTGCCATTGACATTCCGCTTATTGCCCACCGAAAATTCACCATCTCTCTTTGCGCTGCAGTTCCCTCAGGTGTTGCTAGCGCACTGGAACAGTCATATGTTGCACTGTTGGTGACATTCCCAAATGGGACAGTGGCATGCCACACATGCAGACACGTACTTTACATGCTGCCGTTTGGCTGCGGCTGATATTTTCCTGTCTATATATGCATATAATTACTTGCTTTCTTTTTGCTTATCATGCACCTTGCATATTTATTGTAAAGCAGGGTGTACTTGTGTAAATGTACTGCTTGGGACACGGTTGGCTAAAATCTCCAGCCAGTGGTGGAGTGGTGCCCTATCGGCGATGTCGTGCACGAAAGAAACTGTACCAATAGAATCTCCGATGGGAGGCCGCGCTCAACTAACCTCACTTGCAGACGACACTGTGTATCCAACGATCATCTCTCCCGACAGGTGGCAGTCTGTGACCTGCCCTCAGAGACTGTATTGTTATAGTTAGAGGTGAATGCGGGTAAGCAAACTTGGACCCGCACCCGCAGAGTATCCGCGCGTGTGTGACCCACACCTGCACCCGCAAGAATGTAATCTGGGCGACCCGCACCCGCAGTGCTGTCTGTATACCCGCATACCCGCTTTGGGACCTGCAGGAGGAAGTGTTCTTCGTCCACCGCAGTTTCTATTTTAAAACAATGGAAATTCTGAGTGTTGGCTAAGAGTCTCGGACGGTTTCAATCGTATGCCAATAAAACTGCAATTCAACAGAGAGCCATATATGTCTGCATTAATAATCGAACTCGCCCACCAGCTGAGCTCTCATGTGACAGAGAGGGATCACTTAGTTGGCCATGGAGTGCGGGTAATGCGGGTACACCCGCATTTTACCCGCAGCGATCGTGAATTCCTACCCGCAAATCGTGACAGCTACCTGCGGGTATATCCGCACCCGCGCTCAGCTCTAGTTATAGTACCTACGTGTGCGACACTGCCGATAGTGGACGGCTCCGCCACGGACTAAAGATTTTAGACAACCATGTCCCAAATAGTACAGCAATTTGTGGTACTACAGCAGCTGTCCAAATATGGGACACCAGATGTGTTCAAATCGTCGTTTGACATACTGAGGTGTAGCACTGCTGCAGAGAAATCTTGCAACTTTTCTGCCAAGCACATTCCAACAATAGCGGCAGGCCATACCAGCCCAAGACGGAGATTTGCAAAAATGCTGTGCCTGTGTAGGTCTGATAATTTTTGTTTGCTTATTTTGTTGTTGTGTGTTTTGTGTTATTGCCGCAAAGCAACTGTGGTCATGAGCGGCATAGAGACGTGGACAGATGGAGGGAGGATAGCTAGGAGTCGGAAGACAGCACAGTTAGTATGCTTCCTGGGCTGACTTCAGGGGGAACTGTGCTGCCATTCGCATCGAAAGTCTTCGGGAAACCTCGAACAGCTCATATGATTCGAACAACGCCAGGGTTGTTCTACAGTGTTGAAGTCTAAAAATGCTGTTGTGGTGTCTTTGTCAGTAGTTTTTTTTTTTTTTTCATTTATTTATTTTTCCATAAATAATTTGGACCACGACAATGACGCCCATTTGATCAACAGGCTTATGAGATTTCCGAACACCACGTACGCCACTGACTGCAGTTTCGACAGCTGCCGTATTTCGCTAGGAAAACCCTGTGGAATGTTAAGGATTCTAAGCCTTGTACAGATATATACAATGCTTTCTACTGTTTGCGTGCATGTTTCTCAGGGCGCAATCATTCTGTTGAGAATGGTGGCTAGGCATGCGCATTACGTTCCAAATGCCTAAAGGTGAAAGTAAAGTAACATAGCAAAGGAATGTGAACTCAGGTCTGGGCATTATGATATCACACAGTATATCTCAGGAAAACACAGCTTTCTTTAAAGAGCGATGTGAAGAAGAAGAAGAGAAGCGATGGAAGCTGATTGACAACCATAGCAGCATTGACACAATAAAGAAGCGCAGAAAGCTGCATTGCACACACAACTAGGTGTTCACTAGAAGCAAAAGTGACTAGATTCATCCCAGTTTACCATGTCAGGCGTCCACACAAGGACTAAGGAATAAATACGTCAGCTATTCGTCATGGGAAGCGTGCACAATCGTGCACTACATAAACGAAACTTCCCTTCTAGAACACTGTAAACGAAACCAACGACGTCGTCGATGTTGGTGTTGCCAATGACGATCCGCTGACCGCTGACACATGCGAATTTGTACAATACTTCCCAATTTTTTCGACCGCTGTTGGATATTAAATTGTAGAAAGAAAAAATAAAACAGTAGTTGTACCAGACCAGGTGCAAGCTCCTGTCTAGGAACTATTTTTGAAACCGTCAACCAGCCGTCAACCCTCTTCCGGTTCCTGTTTGTATCTTTTCGCCCTTTTTCTACAGCGAGTCGCCATCGAGGCTGTCGCTGGCTGATAGTTGTAACTTAACTTAGCAAAAATGGTATGATTTTTTCGCTTTTACTATCATATCTGTTGTTATGATAAATGTTCCTGCTTGTTATTTCACGTATTTACTTCTGATGCTAATGAAAAGGCACAATGTATCATTTGTCAAGATGCTGAAATTTGTACCGGCACTAAGCCTAAGGCACTATGCTGCATGCTTTATTAATAGTACTCTCTAATTAGTTATTGAAGTTGGGTATTGTAGGATAAAAACAGTAATAGTCGTTCTGCAGATCTCAGCTGTTGCTTGGAGCTTGCTGACATGTTTGGTTTTGTTGCATGGTTTGCACGTATAAATCGCCACGTGGTACGCTCACAGCCGAACTCGCACGTTATTTCCTTTTAACGTTTGGTTGTATGTGGCATTCGAAGTAGAAGCTTGTTCCAAACTGGCGATTATAAATTCGTTGCAGTGCATTGAGTTTTCGTCGCAAAAATGTCGGCCCTCGTATGAACTAGGACAGATGTAACGTAAGGGGTACTGCATTATAGTTATTTCTTACGACAATACATTTCGATCTACTCGACTAAGACTTATGCATCTGTATACTACGTATACAACGAGAAATTAGCGGATGCTGTTTAAGGCTGATTTAATTGCTTATGCATCTACTTCTCATTTCTTCCTCAGCGTTACACGGTGCACCGTCCATTGGTGACCGTCTACACCGAGAAAAATGAGGTGGGAGACGCGTCGGTCGCTTTGCCTGCAGTCTTCAAGGCACCCATACGACCTGACATTGTCAACTTTGTTCACATGAACATGGCAAAGAACAGGAGGCACCCCTATGCTGTGTCTAAAGAAGCAGGTGTGTTGCATGTGCAGATAGCACTACTTATGTAAGCAGCGTAAGCCTTGTGACAGAAAACATGCGAGCCCATGGCAGATACCCTCCTCTGCCACTTGTGGCCTCACATGGAAGCAAATGACAAGTTTTGTTGTCTTTGTGTCTTCTCTGATGCAGACACCCCTGTAGTGCACATCCGGTTTTGTACATGAGCTCAGTCTTTCATGCTGTGTTCCCTTTCATCGGTAGTTGGTAACGACTGCTTTTCTTGTTTTCTTCTTTCGGTTGCCTTTACCCCAACAGCGCGCAGATTGCTTCAAAACTTCACAATGGACGCCTGTTGACGCTAAAGATATTTAAAAGTGAGCGACTGAAAACAGCAGAGCTCTCACGTGAAAAAAAGGAGTAGACAGCAAAGTATCGCCTGTTTGACAGGATGCCCTATGGCAGGAGACAGGATTGTCCAAGACTACATCCTTATCAATCTTTGATTCCTGTAATGATTCTTTGAAAATTGTTGCTTCTTTGACGGGATGCCCTAAGGCAGAAAGCAGGATTGTGCAAGACTACATCCTTATCAATCTTTGATTCCTGGCGTAGCGACGTAGCCCCCCTATTATCAGCTGGCCAAATGAGTGCGTCAGGAGTGATGGCAACAGAGAAGGGACAACTGTCGTTCTGCTCGTGTGTTCCTTTTCACAAAGCTCGGGATAGAACAGCTGGTGTGAAGGGGGGGGGGGGGGGAGTGTGTTGCACATTTCTTTTGCGAATTGTCTTTTTGCTGATCTTTTTTCGTTTGTTTGCCAACCAGCATTGTTTGTTTGTTTTTGTTTTTTTTTTTCGTGTTTTAACAATTGAAATTTCCAGGCCACCAGACTTCGGCTGAGTCTTGGGGCACCGGACGAGCTGTGGCCCGTATTCCGCGTGTTCGCGGCGGAGGCACTCACCGTTCCGGTCAGGGTGCCTTTGGCAACATGTGCCGCGGTGGCCGCATGTTTGCCCCGACCAAAGTGTACCGTCGTTGGCACCGCCACATCAACGTCGGCCAGAAGCGCTATGCCATCTGCTCTGCCGTAGCTGCAACGGGCGTGCCTGGCCTTGTCCTTTCCAAGGGTAAGTTGAACAGGCGTAGTGGCACGGACAGATTTATTTTTGTGATCGCACGGTGACACGGAGTTTGGGCTTTGCATGTCATCAGGACACAAGATTGAGGAGATCCCTGAGATACCACTGGTTGTGACCAGCAAGGTGGAAGAGTTCAAGAAGACCAAGGAGGCTATGCTTTTCCTCAAGAAGCTCAAAGCATGGAAGGATGTAGAGAAGGTAAGGAATGCGAAATGGCCAGAGTTTGTTTGCTGTAAAGGTCGTGCTAGGATCCTGTTCTTAAAGCTGCTATAAAATTTCGGGAAACTATGTGTAAGGATTTCTCTTATGCTACTGTCAGGCCCCGCATTCAAACTGTTCATTTGTTTTTATAACGATTCGAGTCAATTTGTCATAGTAATGAAGCTGTTATATTTAACTTTATTTCGATCACATTTGCTACATAAAATCATCGTAATCAGCTTGTGCGCTCTGGGTGCAAAAACATTTTTCTGTCTTGTGTACTGGAACCATTTTGCACACACCAATATATGCTTCTTCCTTAACCATTACAAAAACTATGAGACTATTACGTGTATGACTATTACAAGCATGAGACTATTTCTGTTGCACTTCTATGCGAGCTTTCATGGATATTACTGAACTATTGAACCAATCTGGAGCCAGGAAGCTTCCTGGATTGTGTGAGGCCCAACCTAACATGTCTCTAACCTATGTGTCTAATATGTTTTGGAATAGCAAGCCGACCGCCGTCTTCTTTCCTTTCCTTTCTTTTTTCTTAAAAAACATATCAATGTACAATGTACTGAAAGTCGAGTGCAATAGGGGTGGCCGGTATGTGTTTTATCAATGTTCTTTAGTTTCACAAGTCTGTTCAAGGCCTTCCATCTACCCGTCCACCCCTATTGCACTCGACTTTCAGTACAATGTGCTGCTTGGGAATGTCTCAACCATGGTCGTAGCTGACTGGTGGATGCATTCAACATGGAGACATTGACAATTACGTGGCTGTGCTTTGCAGGTGTACAAGTCTCGTCGTCTGCGTGCTGGCAAGGGCAAGATGAGGAACCGTCGCCGCATCCAACGCCTTGGCCCACTCGTTGTCTATGAAAAAGACCAGGGTCTGTCCCGTGCTTTCCGCAACATCCCAGGTGAAGTTTCCTGCCTGTTGCCTCCGGAGTGTCTTTGGCACACCATTTTATTTTTGGTGCTGGCATTCGTTTGCTAATGTCACGTCATAAGAGGTCACAATCACTTTGTCTTGTTCCCCGTGTAGGTGTGGAGACCCTTCGAGTCGACCAACTGAACCTGCTGAAGGTTGCACCAGGTGGTCACATTGGACGTTTTGTAATTTGGACCGAAGGTGCTTTCCGTCAGCTGGACCGTCTCTACGGCTCCTTCAGCAAGCCTTCCAAGACCAAGAAGAACTTCCAGTGAGTGTGTATACACTCATTTTAGGAGAGCTGTTTTTTCTTGAAGCTGGCTCGTTTCTGTAATATTCTGTGGTGTCTTGCCGATTGTTCCCCCACACCTGGTGCTGTGACCCCACACCTAGGGTGCTGTACGTTACAGTGCGAGACAGTTATTGTGATTGCCTTTTTTTTATATACATCTAAGCATTTGGGTTCATAAATGTCATTATTGCCGCATGCTGCTGACATACAGTAAAAAAAATGCTAGCTGGATTTTGAAAAGTTATCTACTGGCAATAATTCGAGTCAGGATTGCAGACTTACTGATTGCTTCTACTTCTACTATCAGTTCTGCTCTGTATTGCATGCTTGTAACAGCAGTTAAGTAGATGAATGTCATGCCTTACACTGGCAATTTATTCCTGCAGCCTCCCCATCCCCATCATGACCAACCCAGATATCAATAGGGTTCTCAAGAGTGCCGAGATCCGACACACGCTCAGGCCTGCAAAGTAAGTATATACCTGATGCATGTTGCATGTGGGTGGTTGCAAATGTGACACTGCATTGCCTTCCTGACTCTACGAAGGAGGAAGATTGTCCGCCGAACGCAGCACAAGAACCCGCTGAAGAACATCAACCTTATGGTCAAGCTCAACCCATATGCAGTGGTCCAACGACGTGCAGCCGTTATCAACAACACGAGGCGCAAGCTTGAAAAGAGGGCTCTCCTGGCAAAGAAGCGCGGGGTGAGTATTGCTGTGGATTGATTTCTTGATTTTAACCGCATGAAATCTATAGTTATGCTCATTGAGCACAAGCACAGAAAATGGAAAGTCAGTAATTTCAGAATATAGTAGGTTTTGGAGAAGAGCTACAGTTAGGGTTGCCACCTTGCGTAGTGAAAAATACCGGCTGAGGAGAGGAGGTGGAATAGAGGGAAAGGAGGAAATGCTCGCGGGAAAGGGAAGTGGGTGAGGGGTGGAAGAGCACACACAGAAAACCAGAGAGAGAGCTCAAGACAATAGGAGGAAACGTGTTCCTGTGTGTAATAATAGCAGTAATAATAATAATAATAATGAGTGAGTAAGGAAACAACTGGTGACTGCGCGGAGTTGCGTCTGTGGTCCAGATTTATTCAAGCTGTAGTGGAATGTGAAGGGAAAAGCCCGCCCTATGAAAGGTTTTGAGCGGCGAATACCGGCAAAAGGCTGCCGGTATCGCCCTCCTACCGGCAGGACGAGCAAATAACCGGCCGTGCCGGTATAACACCGGCCTGGTGGCAACCCTAGGTACAGTAGAATCTCGATGATACAAATCTCGTGGGGTAGCGGAAAAAATTCGCATCAAACGAATTACATAAACCGAAATAAAAATTGAATTGAGAAAATACAGTGACTGTTCATTTTCCATTACTGTCTGTGAAAGGGGTCGTTCGTAATGCTTTTGCGTCTACGTTTTTGATAAGTGCTGCTCAAATTCGCGAGATGATTGGAAATACCCAGCACGTGCTTTCCACACGCGAGTCGCGCAACAGTGTTCTAAAGCGAGCTTCTCCTAAAGCACGCATGCGTTAGGTGAAGCCGACTTGCGGAATGGTGACGCATAATGTTGCCATAAGTTCTCCTGATATATGTTCCCTCCACGTGTTCTGGTAGCTGTTTTCCTCCAGTCCTATGTCACAGGCTTCGCGGTTTATGGTTGCAAGGGGGGTAAAAAGGTCAAAACGGTGATAAGGTTCCAGGCCGTCCATGTAATCCCTTTGACCTTATCTCCACCACCACCAAATTGAGAGTCATTGCTTGCATTGTGCAACATTATTATAGGGGAGTTCGTGGTGAGGGTGTTGAGGATCTCCCTCCCTTTTCAAAAGAAGGAATAGCATTACTCTCGCGCTGGCGCTGGCGCGTCACAGGGGAATGACCTCTGTCGCATCCTCGGCTCGTTCGTATAATCCGAACTCTAATATGTGGGAAGAATAGGTATTCCGGCCGGGACCGGAAATGAATTCGTGTCATACCGAAATTCGTATCATCGAGATTCTACTGTACCTGTGCCCTGCCACTTGTAGTAAAAAAATGAGGATGTGTGGCTTGCAACTCTACATTGCAGTGAGTCTGTGAAACCTCTTGTCCCCTTCCAAACACCTGTCTTTGAGGTTTTGTGAAAGGGGCTACAGCTGGATGCAGGGGATGTTTTCTTGTTTGTTCACGTACACATTTCCAGTTATTTGAATCAGACAGTGTTCGGGAGATTGAATGTTCATGCATACGCTGCTGACTGCAGCGGTTCATTTACCAAATTGTTTTGGATGTCACTTTAAACCTGCGCATTCGGCAACTTCGCTGTTAAGCTATTTTGTATGGGCGAGAGGCATACTGAAACTCAGTAACATGCATATTGTACCCTCCGCAGCTACCACCACCTGAAGTGAAGTTGGCACCGTGGCAACAGGTCCTCAAGAGGTCTTCTGAGGCTCGCAGGGCAGCAGCCATTAAAAAGAGAGGCGGAAAGCAGATTCCAGTACAGGAACCGAAGCCGAGGGGTAAGCTGGCTACCAAGCGTAGGGTCAAGGCAAGGATCCAGGCTTACAAGGAAGGAAAGATCCCTTCAAAGAAGAAGGTAGAGGCACCAGCTAAGGGCAAGTCTGCCCCTGCAGCGAAGGCAACCCCAGCTAAAAAGGCTCAGACTGTCAAGAAATGAGCTTCGGTGTAGCGGGTTGCTCATGGAAATAAAATGTTGAAATGAACGTGATGGAGCTTGGTGTATCTTACACAAGGTTTGGTTACACGTAGAGCCTGAAGTTTTCGGGAATTTTTTTGTTTTTCTAAATTCGGGGGAGGTAAAAATCAGGTGAATAAAAATTTATTCTAAATTCACGCAAATTCGGGGAGAAATCACGCTCTGTTACTCAGACTAACTGTACTGGTTTGGTACAAATGGTGATGTAACTGCATTTGCTGCCAAGCAAGTTAGTGTGCATTCCTACAGATGTCTCAGTGTGGGCAATTTACAGGGTAAAAATCTGGTTTTACCCTAAAGAGGCAACCTTCAATTCGGGGAAGAATCTGGTTAAACCCTAAAACTTCAGGCTCCAGTTACACGGTGCAATCCCGTCAGTTCAAACTGATGCCTGGGTCCCGTCAGCCCTGGGACACACATTCGCACAAAAAATATGAATGCAGGACCAGTGATTTCACTCCGGTGCCATTTGCACAATCCTGATAGAGATAGCGAATTTTGCGCCAAAGTGCTCCAAGCGAATCAGGCGGTCTTCTCCCACCTGACCACTGGTGGCTGGAATGCTGGCTCTGGAGAGGGGATATTCCTCCTTTCCACGTGCCTTGGCCTTTCCTTTTTTCTTGCGCTAACCTACTCCCACTGTAATAAACCTCTACCCGAGAAACGTCATCATGACTTTGGTAGACACACCAAAACCAAAACAGATCGGAAGGGGAGAGCTGGGTTCCACGAATGGGCAATTGTTCGCTGCATCCTATTGAAAGAAAAGTAGGACCGAAGGTCACGTCCTTTTCAGAGACCATCGTAATCCCCTAAAGACCGTGGCTTTGGGGCGCGACCTTGTCCGCCACTAGCTTTGAACGTAGTTCAACTCTACCAAACTCGTAACGCTGTCGAACATTATGACGTCATTTGTGTACAAACAGGTAGAGGTCTATTGTTTGCATGCGGCTGCGCAACTTTATTCTTCGTGTTCGTCATCGCCGCTTAATTGTTTTGCAACCTTTGAATGCTCCGAAGTGTAAAAACAGATTTACGAGTTTAAACTCTTCAGGCTGTGTGTGCGCGCAGTGAAAAGCTAACTCCCTTGTTTGTAATGTATTCCGGTATGTCTCCTGTGAGCATAGTGTAGGGCACAGAGAATGTAATTTACACGAACCAACTTTTATATCAATCAACCACGCTGAAGTACTCAGTGTAGAAAATGGGATCACTCAGTCATCAATGTGCACATTTTCGAAAAGGTTCATAGATTTGAAAGATGAAAGTCACTGAAAAGGTTAGCCAGCTGTAGGACTCGAACCTACATCTTCTGGATTGGTTCTTTCATGTTCAACAGTTGCCGCCTGCGTCAATCTCGTCAAATGAATGTGTGTATGAGTGAGCACAAATGTAAGAGTGAAAGGAGGATGACAGAGAGAGAGTGGCTGGTTTGTCCCTTCAGGTGACACACCCTGGAAGTTGCTAAGTGGGCGTGTTAGCTTAGCTCAATTGGTAGAGCCCTAGACCAGTAATCCAGAAGATGTGGGTTCGAGTCCTACAGCTGGCTAACCTTTTTGGTGACATCTTTCATCATTAATTTGAGGCAATTTGAGGCTTTGTATTTGTCCCTTCTATGTTGTTCCAGCCTCAGAACATCAGTTCTTTCATGTTCATAGATTTGCATAGTTTCGGATTGCTAATGAGATTGGGATGACACCCGCATAGCACACACTCTCTCTCTATTTTTTCTTTCCTTTTACTAGTTTTCAACAGCATACCATGGGGATGCACTCTATCATTAGAGCCTGAAGTTTTCCGGAAATTCAGGGGATAAAAGTCTGGTAAATGAATATGTGCCCTGAATTCATGTGAATTTGGAGAGAAATCAGGTTCAGTTACTCAAACGAATTGTAGCGGTTTGCTAAAAATGGTGATGTAACTGCATTTGCTGCAAAACAAGTTCGTGTGCATGCCTACAGACATCTCAGTGATTTGCCGGGTAAAAATCTGGTTTCACCCTGAAGAGGCAGCCTTCAATTCGGGGTGCAAATTTGGGGGGAAATCGGGTTAAACCCTAGAACTTCAGGCTCTATCTATCATTTAAATTTTGGTATGTGCTCCAGATTTGCTCCCAAATTTTGTGGCTATGTGCTCCAGAGCGCTCTAAAATAGCACATTTGCATGCTCCAAAGTGCTCCGAAGCATTTCGTTGCTCCGAATTACTTTTGGGGGTGGCATCGCTTCATTCTCATGGGTCGGAAGAGGTCACTCCCATGACTGACAAATTAAGGGCACGAACGTCATCAATCGCTTAGCAGTCACTGCACATAGCACACGTACTGTGTTACAGCAAAATGAATTAGGTGTCAAACAATGTGTCTTGACATGCTCTAACTGTACATGTATACAAAAAGAATTGTTTTTGAATGTTGGAGGAAGTAGTGCACCAAATAGTAAATTTTCTGATGTCAGCATATGTGCCAGTAAAACTATAATCAGAATCAAAGGAAATGTGCCCTACAGGAAAGTGCAAACGTTAAGGAATATAAAAAAGGTGTCACTGACTGCTGCAGAACCACTGGTGTACCCAGAGGGGGGTTTCTGGGTGTTCAACTTCCCCGGAAATGCTACCTTTGGCAGTGCATTTGGGAGAGGGAAACAAGGGGAAATCCTCCTCCTCCCATGTAAAATCCCCATACAACCCCTCCCGAAATATTTTTCTGGCTACGCTGCTGTGCAGAATGTTCTAAATTTTGTAGAAAGTAGAGCTGTGCAAATAGCAAAATTCCCTTTGCGGATAGTTTACTGAAAATAGGTTGCAAATATTGTTAGAATAGCATCAGATATTTGTTTCATATTTGAAATTTTGAATATTCGCACAGCTGTAACAGAAAGGCAAAGGCTAGGCAAGGTCGCTAGAAAGGCAAAGGTTGCACTAGCAGCGACATTAAGACACCAATAATAATAACAATAATAATCTTTATTTTGGCTCAAGAGCTGAACCCAGAGCTCCGAGACAAACCAAGGCTGTCAGCTCGTACAGCTACAAAATGACTTAACAGCTAACATGTCTGTAGTTGTACGTCTAGGCCTGACAGCTGTGGCCATAAGCACAGCCACCACCATCATTTTCCTTTTTTTTTGTAGTCGTATTTGGTACCACATTGTCCCACGTCTGAAACAGAGCAGATGCCTTGCTCCCATACCACAGACAATTTGTGACGTCACGAAACACCAGAATGAGCTGGGAGAGACAACCACCATGGCATGCATTCTTATAAAGTAATTTTCTCAGGCAATGTGCACTTCCCAAGGGAAATATTTTGTGTGATGGTTTCTCAAGGTAGTGTCCTTTGATGGTGTTCAGCAATTTCTGAATGTTTCTAGTGCGTTGGATCTCTGGACACAAGCTCAGTAGACGGACAACTGTTCCCACGGCACCATTTTATTTTCAGCAACACCTCCCCCCCCTTTTTTTTTTTAATGCCATCTATGAGTAATAATGTGTTGTGTGCCTTACATTCTGGCTGAGCTGATCAAATCCCCCAATCAAATTCCTCAGGTGTGCTTTGACCTTGTGCACATTAGTACACTTACCCAGCACCTTTGCATTCGACCACAACATGTTGCATTTACAACTCTTTCGGGGATTTAATGTTCGATTCCTGGCGGATGTGATGCACTGATACAGTCAGAAGCGTTCTAATGGGACTGTGAAAGATTTTTTTGTTCTTGTTTTTATTTGACAGAATAGGTGTTTCTAAACCCATAACTGGTTTTACCTTTGGCAAGGAAACAGTTTTTAAATTTAAATGAATTAGTGAAGGTAATTCGTCGTGCTACGGTGAGCTGCGGGGGGGAGGGTCGTGCAGAGAAACTTGACAGTGTGCCCAGCATTCCCTGCATGGTTCACCCGCATTAACGCCAGCAACAAAAAGATGCAGACTGGCTTCCTCCTCATTCTCTATTGACGTGATGCTCCTTTCTGCGAACAGCGTGGAAACCCAACATAGATCCAGAGGAAGGATGAAAGTGGAGAACAGGTCCACAGCCAATTTCAACCGTGTGAGCTTGAAAAAGATGCACTTTAATCGCAGGAAAATGTCTGGTGTACGAGCTTGTCTTTTGGAAGAAAAAAAAAATCCTCAGAAAAAAAAAAAAAAATCATGAGATATTCGAGAAATTTCATAGTCCTTTTATGGAACTGCAGGTATTGCATGGTATTAAGAGCCAAAATGGGAAACTGCTGTGACAGATCATGACCAGGTTGATACAGTGGGGTATTCAACCTCAATAGGCTGGTGTATGATTAGAGCCTGAAGTTTTAGGGTTTTACCCGATTCTTCCCCGAATTGAAGGTTGCCTCTTTAGGGTGAAACCTGATTTTTACTCGTTTACAAATTGCCCTCAGTGGGATGTCTGTAGGAATGCACTAACTTACTTGTTTGGCAGAAAAATGCAGTTACATCACCATTTGTACTAAACCGCTACAATTAGTTTGAATAACTGAGCCCGATTTCTCCCCAAATTTAGCGTACTGGAAGTTTTTTCGCCCGAATTTGCATGAATTTAGTGCACGTTTATTTACCCGATTTTTACCCCCCGAATTTAGAAAAAAATATTTCCCGAAAACTTCAGGCTCTATGTATGATTTACTATCAAGCAGTGTTTGCCTGTACCTCAAAGCACAGCACTAATCCACCGTTATCGTGGTTTACTGGTGTGTTAAGTGACCACAATGCACATATTAATAGTGAAAATTTTACTAGGAACGTTCAACAATGCAATGGCCATCTGTACTCTGCAGGTAGCTTGTCCACTACTGACATTTGCATTTTTATTTGAAGATATGAAAATTTGCATAGATGTCAGTAGGTTTCAATGATAGCCTATTCTGTACAGAGTGTAAATGACTGCAATTCAACTGTATAAACCATTCTGATGCCTGTACATTAGCACAGCCAAGCTACACATCTGTTCATGTGCAATTAAGGCTATGCTACACTGGGCCCGAACTATGTATTGTTGAGGCTTACGCGATAAATTTATTTTAAGCGCGACCATTGCTTGTGCAATACTCTAGTCAAATGCTGCTTCAACAAGCAGAACACACTTTTCTTCCTTGAATTATAAAATCACTGACTCAATGCATATTACAAACTGCATTATTCGATGCGTCGATAAAATTAATTTCAGGAGGAAGTGACACTAAGTATATAACCTTAGAAACAAACTGTAAAACTAAAAGTAAAACCTTTTTGCCTTCCTTTTTGAGTAATAATTTGTCTAAGCAAAGATGGACGTTTCTTGGTGTCTGCACAGTACATTAGAAATGCTGAAAGTGCAGCACCCAACACTTTCTCTCATTGCTACTTTAGCTACGCAACACTGCATTTTCTTCTATTATCCACAATTATTCTCGCTCAGTGAACTGCACCTTTGCTCTGCTCACTGTTCGTTTCACTGGGTGCAGTCCATAGGCTCAGCACGAAACACAAAGTTAAGAAAAAAAAAGCAAGCTACCACATTACGGCTTACCTCCTGCTACAAAAACTTTAACCCAACTTGACTAGAGCTGCCAAAGCATAAAAGGTTAGCACACTAAACTGCATGCATAAAAATAGTCTCATAGAGTAACAGTCCATTCTAAACGCTTAAAAGTGTCACAGTAAAAGACGTTTTTGGCATTCGTTAGGTGTTACTTGCTCGTGTAGCCTATTCGGGTAACATCCTCATAGCTTTGAAGTGGAGTGGCAAGGAGTCTGGACTGTCGAGAACCAAGTGCTGACAAAAACCAACAAAAAAAGATGGGACCAGGAACTCACTATTTTTTTGATGTCCGATACATCATATATTGTCTGCCATGGGATGGGTATACTGACCGCACAGTACTACTGAAGTGCCTTGCTGAGTGCATCTTTGGCACGGTATTCGAAACTTCCACTTAACTTCAAAGGTATCCGAAAACTAAGCTCGCTTTCGCGTGGAACGCTGCACCAAGAAAGATAAACTCCGGTCAAAAGTCTTCAAAAGAAGCATGTGTCTCCGTATGCTTTCTAGCAGCAAGAACAAAACTGGCCTCTAAGATGAACTCAGGAGATCTACCTTGCATATCCAACTATAGAACCAAAAAGACTCAAAGGACGCTGGGTACCGTGGTGTCACAACATTAAGCTAAAAAAAACCAACTAGATGGCAGCATAGGTTTCTCCACTTCACCCTGTCTTTCCAGATGCTGACAATGGTCTATGCAATGCAAAGCTGAGTTCTCTTTGCTGAAATGTCTGAAGGTTGAGCCAGATCTAGATATGGAAGATGAAGCTGTTCTACAAAGTTGCACTGTACATGCATCCGCCAGTTGTAATGTGAGAAGCTGAACAGAGTTCCTAACTACAGTGACTTCACTGCACTTCCTGTGGTCGGAATTTTGGTAAGACTAGTCCAAACTTTGTTTCCATGCCGCTGAAAGTGGCAAGAGCAACACGGAAGCCTCCGATGTGATCGGGATTGACCGGCTTGATCTCTGCTGCCTGTACAGGAACCTTGCCTTGCGAGCCCGTTGGTCTCCTGCAAGAAACATGAAGCATGACCAATCAATGATCAATTTGGTTTGTTGCTTCATTTTTGTGGACATAGTGCTAATTACAGTAAAGACTTTGCATACAGAATTAAAGCCCAGTGATTTGTTACAAGGCGTGTAGGGAAGCAGCACCAAAGAAAGCAAAAATGCATGCAAAGCTACATCTGGTATATCTCCAGCAATCCGGTGAAGGAAGGTTGGAGCAAAAAACCTCAGGAGCCTCTGACATTTCAAACAGAGACTGTTCTGCTAGGCAATAGAAAAACAGACTCTTTGGAAACCTTGGCTGCTCCTGACCTGAGGCTCTTGCTTCACTACTATGTCTGATATTGTTTTATAGCTGGGTGGGAACATTTAATATTTTGCAGATGAGATGCCTAAGGTCAAATGTACATTCATTCTCCACTCTATGGTGGACAGTGGCACACAGTGCTGCAACGTAAGATGGTTATGAGCCTACCAAGCACAAGCCGTAACCACAGATGCTGTTATCCATTACTACGATTCCTTTTCATTATACATGCTCCGTTTATTGCACAGTACAAGATACCAACATGAAGCCACTGACCTTCCTCCAAAGTCGATGAAGAAAAGCCTCTGCAAGATTTCATAGGTGAGCAATGTGAAGCCAAACTGTGGCGCAGAACGGAACACTCGAGCTGCAGTCAGAAAGTGGTCGGGTTACAGATTGCTCTCCATACGCGAGGTCCATTGTGATGTCGAGTAAATATTGAAGACGTCATTACATACCCGGTCCTCCTTTCCAGAATGCGTTACCGCCTTCTTCCTTCCATATTTTTTTGCAGGCATCCATGACACCTGAATAGGTGGTCTGGCCCTTACGTGCGGCGACCTGTAGCCGCGTCTTGATTACGTCAGCTGGTGTAACGAGGTAAGCAGCGGGTACGCCTGCAAATGAGTCAGCTTCTGCTTAGATCAATGTCCATCACATACCATATGGGCAATTTCCTGTGCAGTGCATTATGCTGATAGGGCCTGACTTTTTCGGGTTAAACCCGTATCCGCCCGATATTTACCCCCCCCCCCCGAACGAAATCTGTAAAATTAGAGTTTAACCCGAATCTACCCGAAAACATCCGGGTCGCGTGGCACGCTCATAAGCGTGCATTAAAATAAAGTTTGAAAACATTGCTAAACATTAGTTCCATGTTAAGACAAATTTTTATTAAACAAAAAAAAAAATCACCCGAATTCCTGACGACAGAATATGCCGTAACGGGATTTAACCCGAATACACCCGAATTTTCAAATGAAAAATATCACACGATATTTACCCCCCCCAAATCTGGCCAAAAATAAAACCCGAAAAAGTCAGGCCCTAATTATGCAGAGTATACGTAGGGCTTGACTCTTTGGGCTACCACCCATTTATGCCCGATATTTACCTCCAGATTCAAATGAGGAAAAACAGGGTTTAACCCGGTATAACCCCGAAAACTGGTGGACCAGGGTAATCTGAACATCTAGACTAACATGAAACTTCGGAAACTGTTTTGTAGATGCATAAATATATGCTCATACAAACTGTCAAAACAGAGACCCTGCTGCCTCTTAGATGCACAGACTAAATACATTGATACTCTGTGTCTACTGGTGGGTCACGTGTATTATATCGAGTAAACCAAAGATTTACGCCTGATCCAACCCGATTCAACCAGAATTAGGTTGAATCAAGTTCAGTTCAACCCGATTACACCCGAATTAGTGAAGCAAAATATAACCCGATATTTACCCCCCCCCCCCCCCCCCTCGATTTTGCTGGAAAATATAACCAGAAAAAGTCAGGCCCTAAGAATACGTGCTTCGTTACTTGCCTGCAATCACTGCAGAAAGCAGCAAGGAACCAGGACCATTGTGGCCTTCATCGTCAGCAAATTTTAACTTGCAGTGAGCATACGTTGGGAAGTATATGGCGGAGAACGGAATATCTCGAAGGAAGCACGCCCGAGAACCCTAAAACATGCTGTCACTTGTTATCGGGTTCAGGAGCAATAGGCCACATTGTAAGAGCGACACAAGTATGCGAGCATCAGTACATACCAGCCAATAAGCAACGAGGGATAAGTATTATATAAATCTTGCACACGGGTAAAATTATGCGATGTTTCACGCTTACCTTGTACAGCCCAGTGATGCCAAGATCCTTGATTACTGTCCACGCTCTCACTTTCGCCGCAGATGCTATTTCGCCTGCTACTTGAAGTCTGATTTTCACAATCTCTAAAGGGTTTGTAAACATGACTTGCGATGCTCCAGCCTGTCGCATTGTAACAAAAAAAAAAAAAAGTGATGCACACAACAATTTTTTTTGTTTAATGCAAAAATTGTGTAGTCCAGAACTGCAAAACCACGTGAAGCTCTACCAATTTGTCGTTGACTACACTACACTACAGCACTGGCAGATGAGGGAGCTACTATTTTTATGAAGCGGAGTATATATGGGGTTAGTTTAAAACCATACCCCACGGTATGGAGTGCATACCCCATTTTCAACCGTCAGAATTTACTTCTTCCATTATCTTATCCTTACTATTAATTTAGTACCTACTATCTATTGCATCTAGTTAGAGTTAGATAGTTAGATATCTAGATAGAGACTAGAATACTACTATTATCTTAGCCTTCAATTTCAAGTTGCAAACTTTACAAACGGCTATACAAGAAATCGTGAGATCACGATGTGTAACTACTTACACATCCTCCAGCAAGAACTTCACCCCATGCTGGTATCTCTCCTTTCTCGTTCGTTAGCTTGTCACGAATAAAGTCATTCATCTGGTGTAATGGAAGAAAATGACACGCTCTAAGATGACACTCTTTGTGGCCGAGATCTTCAATTCTGAGAGGTAAGAACCTACAGTAAGCTTTATGGCTTTTTCGGGGCACACACCAACAAGCTGAGGCAGAAGACCCCGGTAGAGGCCAAAGACTCCCTCGTGTCGGATGACCTTGCTGGCGCAGTCCCAACTGTTGCGATACATAAGCTCACCAATGTATGAACCCGTCCGCTGATTCTGCATTCTTGTCTTCACAAGGTCAATGGGGTACACGACTGTGGCACCAGCCGCTGAAATGTACCAAAAATTCTACCGTCAGAAACAGTGGAGATAAAATGATTAGCAAATGATATGCTGTTCTGCAACGTGTCAAAAGCTTCGGAGGGGGTCACAAAACGGCCATTTACTTGGGGATATGGGACATGATACGGGATATGATATGGGAAACAAGATATGACATGATATGGGAAACAGGATATGGGATATATCTGCTCGAAGATGCTTAGGAGTACACCAATTAGCCTGCAAGCTCTGAAGGTACTTGTGTGGAGGGCTCAATAACGCAAGAGTTTTGTGTCTGCGTTCCCCTAGATGCCCCATGTTCCCCCAAAAAGGATTTAATCCTTACCTCCTGCAATGGAACCGAGAGTGAAGCGGTAGACACTTTCCAGGATCTGAACACCAAACCCTCGTTCTTCTGGACTCTACAGGAAATAAAGACACGGAATTCAATGTGCAGTGTCCAAGAGTCACATTCCCCCACTCCTCCGCGGTCGCGTAAATGCCAGCAAATGGCACGGTATGAGGATTTGACTGTGAGAATAAGCTGTGGCTTTGCATCAGTCTGTGCGTGTGTCCTTTTGTTTTACGCACTGAATAGCACGTAGGAAAAAAATACAGTCGCCGTCCGATTTTTCGGACTCGGCGGAGATCGCGCAAAAGTCCGAATAATCGAGCAGTCCGGAAAAAACAAAACGAATTTCGCTTCAAAATAAACTTTACTAAGCACTAGTAGGCTGGAAAAATTTGTCGATGCTTTCCTAACGCGCTTCCAGCTCTGCCTAATAACATCAGCTTCTATTTCCCGAAGCGACATTTCGTCACTGTACACTGACAGAGGCACCGCCGTCATCAAGTCCGCAAGTTGGCTTCACTTAACGCAAGCGTGCTTTAGGTGAAGCTCGCTTTACAGCGCTGTCGCGCGACTCGCGGTCGGACAGCACGTGCTGGGCCTTTTGAGTCAAGCCGCTGGCTAAAAACGAAGACGCAAAAGCGTTACGACAGACCTCTTCTACTCAGAGGAATGAAAAATGAACAATCATTGCCTTTTTTTTTTTTTTCCCTCAATATGTTCGTTGGTTGATTTCTTTTGATACGAATTTCGAATGATACCAATATTTTCCTCACCACAAGAGAGAAATTCGCTGGTTGGACAAACAGAATCCGAAATATCGAGCGACAGGGCTGCACAGCGTCCGAAATTTTGAACGTTCTTATACATCAACTCTATATGGGACCCGCGGCCGTTCGAGTTCGGCCGAACGAGTCCGAATAATCGAGCATGTCCGAAAAATCGTGGTCCGAAAAATCGGTCGGTGACTGTATAGGAAAGTTAGCTTTGGCAATGTGTAGTATTAAGACCACGAACGACTGACATGACTGGGCATGACTTTTGTTTGGTGGAGGTGCTGTGCTTGTGCTTGGTTCCGGGCCAAGTAGCGCCTTGCTTTTGACTTTGCCCCTTTATCCCTTTGTGAAGGCAATGCCAAAACACAAACAACACGAGGTCTTGGAGCCACATGATGAAGCGATGTCGCGTAAGTCCTTTTCCCGAGTTGTATGCGTGGATATATGCATGTAATTTGCTGTACTTGCACTGTGATCGTATACACAGCAGTCCATTCATAGGAATATGGTGAGGCATCTGATTTCAAACCCCTGGTTTGAGTCCCGCTTCTGCAGTGAAAAAATGTTGCACAAAAACGAAGCGAGGCAAGTGAGGGTACAGTCAAGTTCGTCCACAGTAAGAACATATTCTACGTTAAAAACAGGTGATATGTGTTGCAATCTACACGATAAAGGATAGTGTTCCAAAAAGCGGTAACAAACCTGCACTGCTTTTACTTCTGCTATTGGCCTTGATAAAAACCTAGTTGGTCGATATGGTGCAATCCTCTCTAGATCTTCGTAAGTCACCCGCCTGTTGCAAAATCAAAAGACACAAAGTGATGTACATGAGCATCTTCTGACTGCAGTGTGCAAAGGAAGAAGTACATATTGTACAGATGTGGAAAGTGCAGGAGCTAGAACTGTGCAGGATGTTGAATATTGAAAATTAAGTCACATTTATAGAACGTACATAGATCAACCTGATTCATTTAGTGAATGTAGCCTAATACAGATGTAACGTAGAGAAAATTCTACAAAAGGAGTATGTTACCGATATAGAGCTACCACTGCTATGAAAACATGCTCGCTATGTTACCTTTCACTCCATGCTCATGATATAACTATATGCTACTGAGTCTCCAATCTAAGTGAGTATTTGAGTGTTCTACAACTAATGAGCTTTTTAATTGAACTAGATAACCTCCCCTGTGACATTCTACAATATAATTAATTAATGGTATAGTATCCATGTGCATTTCATTCTTTTCTGGCATTCCATATAGTGCATCTTAGCAACTGTGCTGCCAGCCACCAGAAAAAAAGTAAAAAGAAATTGGACTCACTGGAATGAGAAGCGTCTAGAAAAGACATGCATGAAATTATACTTAATATATTGTGCTCCTCCTTTTTCATAATCAGCATATGCAACAAAATTATGGGCATACATATTTAGATTGCACCTCCATGTAGACAGACGGATCTGCAGTTTATCTTGGGCCAATACATGTCTTCCATAAAATAATTCTCGAGAGCCCGAGCGCACACGACAAAGATTGACAGAACATTTTACACTGTCACTACACTAGCACTTACATATGAGCAATAATAACGTCTATCAGAAGCCTGCAATTTATTTGATGAAAGTAGTTTAGAAAATGCATTGTCATTTTCTAAACATGGGCAATGTGACCAAGTTTATGACAAAATTATGTGTAGTTTAGTTGTTGCATTGCTTGGAAAAGTCATGAGATGTACTGATGTAATTTCACATTATTCTTTACTTAACCAGACCTTAACCTTACTTACACCAAAATAAGTTACAGAAATCAAGCCGGTGGTTTAGTAATGTAAATGGAACAACATAATCCACAAGTTTTTAATAGCAAAATCATGTCTGTTATCTAAGTGTTTAAAATTTGTGGCAGTCTCCCACAAATGAGTCTTCCTTCCGGACACAATGAAATCCTCGCTTTGGGGCAACCTGTACTTTATCTCGAAAACTATTGAGGCTAACAAGTAATAAGAAACAGGTTTCTCAAACTTAAAAGTAACAAGTTACGAAAATTTGTATAATATCACACATTCTTACTTAGTCCTATTGTTACTATTGCTTAATGCACATGAACAGCCTAATTCAGTCACAATAATTCACACCTCTGCGTATAAGTGCCTCTGTGCCCTGGATTTCCTTTTGTATCATTTTCATTTTTATTTTCAAGTTAAATATGCATTCCAGCATGTGTGTCTGTAAACTGCATCCGTATGGAAACTTCTGCACTATATAATACCCTGTGGCATAGAGTTACATCCACCTTCTGTGTTACAGTTCCATGAAGGATGTGACACGAGGGAAAGTCAAGTGAGAAGTTGTCTCATCACTGCTGTAAGACTATCAACTTAGTTTTGGAAGAGTGCTAATGCATGTAGGAATTCTAAGCTTGCTTCGTACAAGATATTATTTGGACCAACAATTTGGTGGCAGCCAGGCAAAGGCAGCAGCACATCATAGGCATTGAACCTCCATGTAACAAAGCTGTAGAACGACATGGTTTAGTTTACATTATATATTTGCATTCTCATCCGACTCACATGCTGCCCCCTTTGGGTATCCTAATCTGCACTGTGATAAATTCTTAAGGGGCCTATTCTTGTCAGATATCTTTTAATACCATGTCTTATGGATCATTGAAATTGCTACATTCAAACAGTGTTTGATGTTTTTTGGTGCAATAACATCAGAGGTCATAATGCGCCAGTACAATGATAAAATCTTGTCAAGTGTTGTGTGTGTGGTCACATATTTAAGTGATATCAGTATTAATGTAAGAAAATATTCAAACAGTGTGGTGTCTCACATAATGTAATAGGGGAAGTCCTGAGAAGCCACATCACTGCTGCCCAATAGGACAACATAACTTAATAGGACATGGTACTTGAGGAGCAGGACCACGAGAGGCAGGGGAATTAGTTGTACCATAGGTAATGGAAATTGGTGTTGGCATTTGGAAATAAATGCCGCTTTTTTTGCCCCTGAACTACAGGTTTATAGCACTGCTGCCTGTACCTCCAAGACTCAAGGGAATGGTTCACACTGTTATGATACACGAGCTTGCGCACCTATCCTTTATACGTTCTCCTCCAATGTTCTCGAAGCACGGCTCAATTACGTACATCATACCTCGCTCTACAAGGAAATGTAAAACACAACGGGAAGCAATTCTAAGATCCTAGTAAAATAGATTACAAAAGAAAAAAAAATATTTTGCCATTTGTTACATTGAGGTTCAACTGATGAATTTTTCCTATCCTACACACTATCCACACTGCGGAATCATTAATTCTGAGTAAACACACTACATTCTCAGATCAGGAGATTGCTCAAAGCTTGCTGGAGTGAGTGATTTCTAATCAAGCGAGAAATTACAGATGCTCCCCTTCACAAACATGATAGTACATGGATAGCACATACCAAAAGATGGGAGTAATAAGGAAATGAAGGGCTCTGGGACACAAAGTGACGAGCCACAGCATTACAGACTGAGGTATAGATTCAGAAATGTTCTGAAACACATTCGTGGCACATTGATACTCTGTAGACTGAATATTACTAGCAAGGATCAAACTTGCAGTTAACCCAAAATTGTTAGTGGGAAGCCTGAAGAGGGTCAGAGCTTGCATGAACAATGACAAAGTTTCATGTTCTCAGGCTAGAGCACTGCACGGGCTCTCCCGAAAACCCGTGGGCCGGCCTATCGCCGGGCCTACGTCGGGCTCGAGCCTGTGTTACCCCTCTGTTAGTTAGCCTTGGTAGGATTTTACAGCTTGATACACTGGGCCGGGCGGGGTAGGCTATAAATTTATCCGGCTTGGGCCGGCCTTGAGCCGGGCTTGGGCCGATAAACTTAGAATCCTTCGGGCCGGGCCTGGGCCTAAAAATGCGGCCCGTGCAGTGCTCTAGCTTAGGCACCTTGAGGCTTGTGTCGTGTTTGTGTGTTCCAGCCTCAGAACAGTTACTTTCCATCATATTGAGGTACTTCCTCAGTGCTGTCCTCAGTAGTGCTTTCGCAGTGCTCTGCGCACGAGCGATGATGAGGACAGTATAGCATGCCCAAAGCACTACCACACCTACTGAGGACACCACCGAGGAATCTCCTCTATGTTTGTGCAAGCGGGCCCGGGTTTTCCTCATATTCGTCCTTGCGTGGCTGTGACTTACCACTTCGTGCACCCAAGACCTCCAAATAATGAGAACGATTACAAACAGCTGCACGCATACAAAACTGCAACTTGGAGCGGATCGCGAGTGCCCGATATTGAAATCTGTAAATACTGGAAATTTGTACTTCATTTTTTTTCTTTAGGCATACGACATAAATATACAAGAGATCTGGCAAAGGAACTGATGCGGACAGAGGCAGAATATCCCCTGGAGCCCAAAGCTCCGTTGCTGGTCAGGGGAATGGTTACCTGGGGGAACCTCCTCCATCCGCGGGGAACAATGCCCACAAGTGGCAGATGCGGTCAGCCCACAGGGTTTTCACATCTTTTCTTCGGGAGACACTGCTAGGAGCCTCCGCCTAAACACCGCTGTCTATAAGATAAAACCAAGTGTTTGCGGTACTCGTGCTCCCATGCTCTCCGAATCCCTGCTCCCATAGAATGTGTGATACCATGCACACAACAAAGGAGTCTCTCGTATACAAGAACTTGTATATGAGAGACTCAATATTTTGAAGGCTTTGCTTGAAGGAGTTGTTATTTTACAATACTACATAACGTACACTAGCAAGGCTCGAGTACAGTTAAAACAAGTGTTTCCTCGCAAGAACTAGGAGAAGGTAATAATGAGAATATCATCCATCTTACTTAGACCCTTGTGTCTTCGAGTTTAACGCGGTAAAACCCATTTTCCTCCTCGATTTGCATCACCGTCAGGTAAAACCTCAAAAAGCTTGACAACAAACATGCCAAATTACGTTAGTTCAGCCACAAATACGGGCACTGCAGAACGCTGCATGTTCAGCACAGCCACTTGGCATCTATTGTGATCATCTTAAATGCACTGCAAATGAGAGGCACTTTTTAATTTTCACTCAGATTCTGCTTTTCACCCTATTTTACAGCTTCTGAAACAAAAAACAATTTATGAAATAACCCCCCCCCACACACACACAATTTTCAAATAACGTAAAACCCGAAAACACAAGGACCTAATCTCCCTGGAAGTGGTCTAAATTGGATTTTCTCAAAATCCGGAAGTTGACTTGCAAAACATTCCCCTCATTGTGCGCATCAAGTTCATTAATAGTCTGAGATTTTTAAGTCATTAGACAAATATGAGCGAAGTTAAGTGTGTCAAGTGCTTGTTGCATAAATTGTTAACATGGAACCTGTAACGGGCATTTCACAAAGCCTACTGAATATTAATATTGTCCCGCTATATAGCCTGTTGAATATTATCTGCCCAAATGTTGGGTGCTTGAATCTTTCAGGCACTCGTGTTTCTCTTGTTTTTAAATTTGGCTCTTCCCCAGAGGCCAGAATGGGTTTTCCCACAATGATTTCCCTATAAAAAGCACACAAAAATTTTGAGCAAACGATAAAAGCATGCAATAGTGCCACAGTTACAAGCATAGCACATGTGTTTCCACACCGACTCTCGTTTTACGTAACATGAAGGTTGTGCCATCACATCTCATCCCACCTTAAAAATATAACGCTCGTCACTCATACAGTCAGTCCTGATTATAACGAACCTGCTTCTGGCATGTTATTACTGATACTGAACTAACAGAACTTTACTAACCATCCAAACCCGCACGCAGTCTACTGATATTTTCTCTGCACACTACAGATGTGCCTGTGCGAACATTCTTTGTCGCAGCCCAGAGTCACAACGAAGAAAATTCTGGCAGCCATGTCCCAGCAAATTTTTTTTTTGCTTTCTTATTAATAAGGCTCCCTTTCAATAACACATGTTCACTGTGTGCGACACTGTATAGCTAGACCCTCCCCCCACCCCCTTTCCCCTCAAGTTTTCTAAGGGTGTGCGAAACCATCCTAGCTGACCCATTCGTGGCACCACTTCTCTTCCCCCCAACTGCTTCAGGATACCAGAGCAGACCCCTACGGTACCCCCTACAGCAAACCACACATCCTGTAACCTTTCCGCCTGCAAACTGAAACTGCACCTTACTTCATGAACACATGACCTGGCTAGAGCAGACGTAATCGTCATCTGAACCACACCCCTTTTAACAACTTTTGACTGGTTTGACACGTATGGCGGCAAATTCAAACTTCCGAGGCACCGACTTGTAAATTCTGCGATTTTCCGCGGCAAGCAGTCAACGGCTGCTTGAAATGGGAAACAGTTTATTTTCTTGGATAATGTGGGGACAAAAATATTTGATAATATTACAGATTGAAAGCACTGTTGTGGCTCAGCATTACATACATGATATATTGTGTTCTCCTCTGACAAAGACAAAGGTCTGTCACATGCAATCATTTTATACCTGCTGAAAGATCTTTCAGCATCTACAGAGTTTATAGAAACTTCATAAGAAGATTATAGGAAGGAGCTTACCATACATGCCCTGTGGAAGTTACAGGATACCCTTTTTGTTTCTGGGCTGTAGGCATTATTTAAGAGTATTTAAAGGCAAACTCCCAGATGACAAATCAAAATCCCCCACTGCCACCACTAAACCGCACACGGGATGGACGCAGCCCCTTCCTCAGGCGAAGTATGCACAATAAATTTGGGCTAACGTTATCTTAAGCTAAACTATTTCACGGAATCTCTTATTTTTAGGAGTGTGCGGATATTCGAGTTCTCGAATTCGGATCAAATATCAATCCCTCGAAGTATTTCATCCGCGAATCGTATACCCAATATTCGGATTTCCGAGTATCAGACTATTCACCGAATACGAAGGAAACCTCCCGAAAGCGGGCTTCTGAGGACCTGAAGCTTCCCTGCATGAGGTGAAGCCTGCTTTACGAAACTGCCCATGCCGCAGGACCAGCAGATTGTACGTTTTTTCTTCTTCTTTTTTTCTTGTTGCTTGCATGTTGTGTCCAGCTGCCTTGTCAGGCTTCTGCCTTTAGCAGCTGGTCCACATTTCTGTATGACCAGGAACGGGACAATAATAATAATAATAATAACTACAGTCTGTCTGTGCTGGTCCTGCAGCATGGGCAGTTTCGTAAAGCAGGCTTCACCTCACGCAGGGAAGCTTCAGGTGAAGCCCATAAAGATAAGAACAAAGCGCGAAAAAGAAACTACGGAAGATGAGAAGACAGGACAGGCGCTGTTATGCAAGAGGTGAAGCCCACTTTCGGGAGGTTTCGTTCGTATATTCGGTGAATAGCCCGATATTCGGAAATCCGAATATTGGGTATGCGATTCGCGGATGAAATTGATATATTTGATTGACTGATATTTGATCCGAATTCGAGAACTCGAGTATCCGCACACACCTAAAACTAAGAGATTCCGTGAAATTCCGTGCCAAACGAAGGATTCCACGATATTTCGTGGAATCGCGGAAAACCCTGGGCCATATGTACGGCATATTTGGTTTTGGTTCAGTCGCTCCTATTTAGGCCAGACTGGCCATTGTGTGAACTGTGTGGACAAGATCAGGGACTCTCGTCTGGGGCTCTCATTGAGCACGCACGTGTCGCCTCTGGGTGTTTGGTTTGGTGATAAGATAAGGGGGAAGACGCAAGGCAGTAGGGAAAGGGAAATTTGGGGCGTATACCTGACCTTGGAGGGAGGGAGGGAGGGTCAATTGTGTAAGCAATGCGTCTGTTGGATAAGGAAAGGGAATATTTGCATGACGTGTCTGCGCGAATAAACTTCTCTGTTTTAGTGCCCTACTTGTGTTGTCTCGTCCCTCTCGTGGCTTTAGCGCTTTTAGTAGCCACACATTTCATATAATCCTTAAAAATTGTATGCATGGCTATGAACAACAAAATTTTGCACACCTTCTTAGTTTTGTCATATGTTCAAAAAAAAAACATGCGATTTACATTATATGGCCTATATGTTACAAGATATGAACCAGAGAAAATTGGAGCCCATGTATTCTGAATGCTCTAGGGGCCTGTGTTTTCGGGTTTTATGTTTTTTTTTAAATCGGGGGGGGGGGGGGGGGGGGGGTACAAATTTGGCTTTATCTCAGGATCCGTAAAACAGGGTAAAATTCGGTGGAAAAGTAAATTTTCAGGTGGAAAATAACAAAAGAGTGCTTCTCGCATTTTAGATTGACATAAGATGCGAAACAACTCTGCGGAATGTCCAATGCTTAGTTTTCTCCAGTGCCTGTTTTTCTCGTTTTTTTCGGGTTTTACCCTAAGTGATGACGATGCAAACCAGGGGGTAAAAACGGGTCTCACTGGGTTTTACCCAAAAACAGAGGGCCCTTGGTATACCGTTGTCGCTAAAACTTATCTGAGGTCATAGACCAAACAACGAAGCAACAGGCAAGCTGGTGGTTACGATGGTCCATCACTTGTACCCTGAGATTGGGAAAAATTTGACACAACATAACACAAAATCTCACTAGTTGAGATTTGGTGTTTGCCAATTCCCCAGCACGTTAACACCCATAACGCTTAACACCCGTAACACCCACCTTACGCCCTATGCCTGGCAACAGTGGTATACAGCATTCAAAATGCACGAGCTGCAATTTTCTCCGGCTTCTATCTCGTAACATGTTGGCCGTATAATTTGAAGTTTACGTGTTTTTTTAAACTTCTGAGAAAAATATTGCAGCATGCCAAATGACATTGTTATTCGTGCATAGGGTTTGTAGTGATTTTTCTGAATCCGTCCGCACACCCTGTATATTCAGGTTATGCTCATGTTCGTTATTAACCAGACTGACTGTATACCACAAGGAATCGAGGCAATAAGCCAAGTGTCAATGGTTGTATAAGTAGAGAATGCTGTTATATACCATGTACAAATCAACATATGGGCAGTGGAAGCAGAAAAGCAAAACAAGTTAAGTTTCCTAACAATTTCTTTTTCCCAAGAGTTAGAAACCGTACTACGATTAGAATGATGCGCTGACCATATTCAGTCTACTCATCAACAAAGCAAAATTCGAGCTCAATACAGGCACTATGGGTCACACAACACAGGAGTAATGGGTTACATGGTTTCAGTAGGCTGGCAGGGAGCTACTATAGATTTTTTCTATCAACATCTTATAGTGATCAAAGTTTCTCACCCAGTAGATTGGTGCAGGAACCCACTAAGATGAAACAGGATTTCAATCTCTAATGGGGTCACCTGGGACATTTGCTGCGCAGCATACAGAAACTCCTCTGCAAACATTAGTATATGAAACTTATTCAGCACACCGTGTTTCTAAATGTTGTCAGGTGCACGCAAAGTAATCTTTAAATACCTGACGGTGTAGCGTGAAAGCAATACTTACGATCATCGGAACAATGAAGCTATAAACATACAACCAGATGTGCCTGCTATGCCATTTCTGTGCCAAATGCTTAACTTACAGCCGCTGCTACAACTGCATTTCATATCAGGTTCAATGCAGTGTAATCACCTTTAGTCACTTCTATTCCAGTGTTGCCCTTCGTAAAATGGAGGTAAATTTTCTTCACCAGCTCCATGTTGTTGAGCAGAGAATTGAAGGCCATAAAATAGGGAAATGTGACCTGATGTCCGCCCGAAGCTGAGCCTGCCACCTACAAAATACAGCTCGATTGAGGCATCAGTTCACAACCATTCACGTCAATGTGTGTGCATAATATAGAATATGGGGTGAGATGTGTTGAGCAAGATGTGTATATTATTACACTGGCACAGAAAGGCTTGAATATGTACGCTTGAAAAGAAACTTTATGCATTCAATTCATATGCACAGCATTTCGAAGAGTGGTACTCCAATATAAAATATGTGTTACAACGCAAATATTGATAAACTTTATTGTCCTAATGTATGACTAGAGTTCCGTGTTTTCAAGAAATAGGATTAATGGCGGAGGAGACTATGAAGTCCGAAACACAGTCCAGTTGCGATGTAGCATGCACTGGCAAAGTGCAGATTCTGCATGAAAGCTCGTGTGTAAATAAAATTGTGTGTAAATAAATTTGTGTGTAAATAAATTGTGTATAAATAAAGTGTGTAAATAAATTTGTTCCCTTCAGAAATGCTTCATTCCCTGTGACTATCTACTAAGAAATAGGGTTGTTTGACTTCATTATGTCTGACATCATGCTGCGAATATCTCTTCCTGAAATCTGGCATAGATAGGTCATCTTCACTACCTTTAACTTCCTTCCCCCCCGGAACAGGTGTTGAGCCCTCAACTCAACGGCTGAAAAGGGGCTGAAAGGGTAGACATCATGTGCCCATGAACTCGGTTATTACCCTCAATGGCAAGTCCTGACCTCACTGCCACTGTGGACTGCCACATACCCAATACCGTTTTTTTTGTACCGTTTCATTTTCGATACCATTTCATGTCAATACCGTTCATGTCCCAGTCCACGTGTGTCCACAATGTACCACGTCCCACCAAATGAGATTTCTTCACAGTACAGTTATACTTACAGCAACAAGGTTCTTTTTGACATCTTCACTAAGCAGGTGTGTTTTAACGGAGATCATGATGTCATTGAAGTCCATAGCTGAGATAACTCCCTTGCGTTTCTTATCATACTGCTTGAAAGCCTGAACAGCATGCTCCTCGTGGAAGTCCTATAATATACGTGAGAAAGGATTTAATGAAGCAACTTTCGTGGTGTCATTGATCCAAAGTCACAACTAGATGTGCTTAATGTAGCTATGTTCTGATATGCTAATGTGTGCTATATGCTAATGTTATTGACAAAATGTAAGGTGAGCAATGGGGTAGATATGACCCCCGTTGGCAAGGAAACACCCCAATCATCACGACAAAAATAAAGTTGTTGTTGAATAGCCGGGCGAGATGAAAAGGGAGGGCACACGTGCACATGTCCGCTGCCCACAAGCAATCTTAACATGATATTGCAATTTCAAAGGGAGCATTGAATACTACAACACATGAGCATTACTCACATGCAGAAGCTGCGAAAACTCGACGTAGCTGACAGTTCTTTTCTGATCAGCCCCAAAGTGCAATGTCATAAAATCACTCTTGAAATTAAAAGGGATCTTATGATACAGGGTTGTCTGCCTGATAACATCCTCAAATTCATCTGCAAGAGAGAATAAATAATTAATCATTACGCATTATTCTTCTACTTTTGCGCATTACAGTGAGCGCAACGAAATTCTTTACCTTGAGTAACAAAACCAGACCCATTCGTGTCGAACAACTGAAAAGCTGCCTTGTACAAAGCGTCGGGTTGGCATAGGGCGCCTTCAAAAGCGTGGAACTCCATGAACGATATGAGTCTACAATGCAGAGTCGGTTAATGTGAGACATAGTTCATATGCCTGTGTCAATATAATTCGGTATTATTGCAAAATATTGCTACGGATGGGCTTGCATAAAATTCTGCGTACATGCCTGAATGCAGAGCGGGACACAGTTCAATAACAAAAATCGTCATACACAATCACCTCGGAGGATTTTAGAAAAAAAAAACCGAGTGGGATATTGCATAACTGCAATTTGCATTCCAACAATATTTAGAAAAATTTCCTTTTTGCGTCTGACAGACATAATGGATGCATTCGAATCCTTTCTAACCGAGCTGGCAGAAACTTTGGAAATGTGCAAAAATAAGACATCTCATTAAAAGTACAGGTGGACCTTACACAAGGTGCCCAAACGTTTGTTAGTATATGTGCAAACACGGGGACATTTGATGTGTACAACTAACGCAGCAGGAGCCAGCATGACTCACCCATCCTTTGATGTATCCAGTATACTCCCCAGTAAATTTACAGCTTGCTTGTTGTACTGCGGTCCTTCGAACAATCCTAAAAATCCTCTCACAAAGTCATCTGGTGTCATGTATCTGTCGCCATCTTTCTCGACACTGGCGTACTGTAAACAATTTTTGCATTGTCATCGTACACCACAGCCCCGTAGTTCGATTAGTGAACCTTTTTACCTTGTCAAATACTTCTTTCAACCTTTCCGTATCAGCTCGCTTGATGTACTGGCTTCCCTACAAAAGCATTAGAAGATCAGTTAATACACAAGCACACAATTTAGAAACTCTGTCACATTTTGGTGGGTGAGACAGCAGTATCACAGCCATATATTACGAGCAAACAAGCACATCACTGTCACTACAGCTTTGCAGAAGATTCTTTACCCATGCACAGTTTTGGAAGCATTTTCACAAGTCCACTGCCATGTCGACTACTTCGCAGACGTTTTTCACGCGTTCACTGGCACCTTAGAGTCTGTCAATTGAAGTTTATGGGGAATGCGAGACATTGCTCGCTATATATATGATGCAAAAAATGTCTTGGAGATATACTTTTAGAAAAATTCCCAGAAAGCCATTTTTAGAAATAGTTATTTGCCACAACACTAAGATGAACAATATTTAATACGGTGCAGCCTTATCAGGGATAACATAGTTCTGAATGGTGTAACCACGTGTGATAAGAAAAACAGTGAGACCTTCGTTTATATTCGTTGAGCGATCAAAAATATCTTAATCTGAGCTTACGTGTAAATGTGTAGTTATGACACTCAAAGTTAAAGTTAAAGTTTAAAACATGCATACACGATCCAAGTGACTCAGAAACGTGATGCTCTTCTATAATCGCCAAGCACTTCTATGCTTATCTCGGTTACACAGCACAAATTACACTGTCACGATAACGCGTGGTGCCCCACATTTGCACTCCCTCTTGAGGAAGGAATGTCTCCAAAATGAAATGTGTCAAATTATCTCTCAACTGTGTAACCAAAGTCGATGAATGTGTGTCTATATAGTAAGCACACAAATATTATCTGCACTGTGCACATGAAAAAAAAAAAAAAAAATCATTTTGAATTCCAAGTTCAAAAATTTTGAAACACAAAATTAGCTATATGTTCCCACACAAAAAAAAATTAGCGCTTATCAGTGGGGTCACGCATTTTTGGCATGAGAACAGCTTGCTGTCTTCACGGGAACGTAAAGCTTGGAATGTGCGCGAGTTGCAGATGCGTGGGCAACCGTAGCAAGAAATGGTAACTGATACACGTAACCAAGTGTAATCAAGCACGACATGACGCGTTGGGAAGGACTCTTCTTGCTCGTCTAGCGGCTTTTCGCAGGCTTCGCGGGAGTCAAACAAACATGCACCTTTTATTTCTAATTTGTCTGTGTGGCTTGTGACAGTATGATCGCGCTTTTGACAATGAACATTGTAATTCTGGCAAGGCGGCTGTAATAACAACACTGAATGCGTTGCCACCGCACTCCATTGCGTTCAAAGGCGGGGTGAAAAGGTCGTCTACTAATATATGCCGGAAGCTGCAACCTGTATGTTGACAGCACTCGTTCTTTACAAGCAGCCAACATGCGTGGAGAAGCGGAAAGCGACATATAACTGCTTCATACAAATGCAAAAGAAAACATATGAAACAAAAACACTTCTCTGATTTAAGGCAGGGTTCATACCTCGCAGGATGCACGGGTGAGGAGCAAGCTCAAGAGACCGTATTCCTCCATACGGGCCTGATGTAAAAATGCAGGAAAACGAAAGAAATTCGAAACAAAACGAATGAAGACTTTTAAACAAAGCCTACAGGACTTAATAATGATACTAAGTTTCAAGACAACTGAGCGCTACCTAATACACCTTTGCATACCTTTTCTTCGAGCAAGGTCACTTCAGCATTTTCAGTGGCCATGTTGTGAAAAGGGAAGCGATGTTCTGCAATGAGCTTTGCGATTGGTTGGCTATGTGGCACATGATTCGCTAGGTTTTATCTGTTTTACTCGACGTCACTTCCCGAACAGAACACGGCGGGAAACTGTTGAGAACATGGCGGGTGAGCTCCGATATTCGCTTTTAAACGCATAAATGTATAACGAAACTGTCTACGTTACTGCCCGTCGTGCGTCTTTCAACGCAGACATTTTGAAGTACACATTTTGAGTTGCAATTAAGTGCATGTCACTTTAAACGTTTGTTCAAGTGAACCCTGTGAAGACGTTGGCTATCCGTTTAGCACCAATGTTTATTGCGTTGCTTTCCTGAACTTGAACAGTTTCAGGATACTATACGCGCGCAGAAATGGTGTAATATAGTCATGTCTACATGCACACCTTACATTTGCACGATCACCGAACGCCACGTGTCAGAATATCCAGCCACAAAAAAATGCTCGCAACTGTGCTTCACAAGCTTCTGTTTCTGCGCCCGGTTCTTGTTTGTCACACTTTATTCTTTCTCCTGTATTCAACTAGTATTCATTGCTTAGCGAACCCTGTGCTTTTGTTAACTGCATTAAGTGGTTCGTGCATGACACCATTTCTCAGGTTCCTCCCACATTGGTCGCGCTGTTGTATTTCGTTCTTAACACACACACACAACAATGTAACAACCACAGACGCAATATAAAGCTCAAAATCTGTCGCACTAAACCATATCCCTTTTCAGTAGTCTCCTTGTCCAAAGGAGCTCTGGATGCATACATTGCTTCTGGGAACGACGTTGTCGAATTCAAGCTAGGTATTGCACCTTGCTTTTTATTTCCTAGTTCAGAGGTGGACTGCATAGTGTTTTCTTGTCCATTCGCTTATTTAGTCCGAACCGCCGAAGACCTGGACAATGACAGTCTTGGCTTCGCCCCCGAGATGTCACACCAGATATTTGGAGAAGGGTATGACCATGTGCAGAGAATTTACAGCACGTTACAATTCATTGTATTTAAGTGCTAGCATAGAGCCCCAACAGGCTTAATTTTGGGTCATAAACCGGTATCAAAAAATACAACCATGCAACTTGTGCAGCGTTCTCACATGACTTGCCTTTCACAGGGAGAATATCTTTGGTTACCGAAACCTCAGGGTGAAAATTTACTACACTGCATGCAGCCTCAACATTTATGTCTCAGTGAAGTATGCGGAGAAGATCAGTGTCAAAAAGAGTGACGGTGTTAAGGTATGACATGAATGTTCTTTGCAGTGCTTGCGTCTATTCGGTGCAGATGATTCCATGCTTTGTTGCATTCACATTTGTTTCACGATTTATTTAACTTCGATTACAGCCAGATGATGTGGTAGGAATGGTCACAGAGAAGCTGCCCCCAGGTTTTTATAGCAACCTGGATCATTTTTCATCGATCCTTTCGAAAGAATCTCAGTTCAAGCCTTTTGGTGTTCTGCAGCATTCCTTCACTTTCAAGAAAGGTACTTATCGTGCATGTGGTTGAAACTGCAGTTTCGGTGAATGGCTTGTTTTTACACTACGTGGCATGCTATGTATCGTGCTAACGTGTAATGCGCACATTATCCCCATACGAACACTAAGTGACATGGATCCTTTTTAAGGCAACCCGGGCTGTCGTACCTTTGAGATCTACAAGGTAGATACAAAAGTACCTGGTTTCGTCGACTACCATGCCAGAATGCAGACTTTCATCCTGTGGTATATCGACGCTGCATCGTACATTGACTCGGATGATGAAAGATGGGAGTATTTTGTATTGTGAGTATTGGCCTAAGCATGCGCTTAAGATCCCATTACTGACAAAATGTTGTGTCTTCGGAATCCCACCTAATCGATTCCATTGCAAGCTATGTTTCTCGCTTCATGCTCTCCCAACATACTGTTTCTGTATGTGACACTCGGTATCATAAAAAATTTCTAAGAATTAATTAATTAATTAATTATTTCTAGTAAATTAATTTCTAGTTTTAAGAAGTACGACGTGACAGCGTACGTAACCTGCCGCTTGCGTGTTGAACGGAAAAATTTACGGGTTCGGATCAGGTTGAGAGGTTTTGGTTTGGTTTTCGGTTCAGCTCCGGAGTACAGAAGTAAAGGTTCTGCGCACTGCAGGAAAAGTTGTGCCAACATTCTCACAAACACGTTAAGTCGACAGTACTTTGATATCTAGCATTTATTTATTTAAGATGTACATGATATATAATGAGTTATACGGTGTGTTTCAACAAAAAAAAATGCTGTTTGTCTTGGGGGGGAAATTGAATTTTCCCAATTGAGCTCCAAACTTTGCAACGTCACGTTTTTTTTTTACGGAAACAGAAGGCGCATGCCAGATTTACCCCGTCCTATTGGGAGATGCATTCACTAACACAGTGGTAATGAGCACAAAAAAAAAAGAGAGAGAAAAGCATCGGTCCTAGGAGCAAATTGCCAGCAGTGCTCAGATCTCCCAAAGAAGCCATGCCAGGAGGCCCTGTATCTGTCCACTTACTATCCCTTATCTATAAGCTTCTGCTGATAACAGCAGTATGGTTGCAGGGCAAAGTTATCTGAAAGACACAGAGTGTATGGGGCCGGTTGGTACATATCCTTGAGCAAGGCTACAAAAGAAAGACTGAGATCAAGTTTAAGTCAAAGGATGTGCATATCAGGCAGATTGTGGAAACGCAACTCATTGTAGAACAAGGTAGAGATTGTGTTAGTGCCCCCACCGCCATGCTTACTAAGAAGCAAGAAGAAGTGATAAAGAAAGGTTGTTGGTTCAGGTGAAATCCCTGTTTGGCACCAAGTGTTATCTGTGACAGAATGTCATATGGGGAGTGCAGGTTAGAATGTGTGTTTGTTCCATTTCAGTGTCAGTAAACCGTTGGAAGTTGCCTCGTGGTTGTCTGTGTCCCTTTCTTTTGTCGCCTTGCTCAAGGGTATCTGAAAGAAGAGTGAGAAGGAAATAGGATGGGGCTGATGACCAACTTTCTTCCCCCATATCTTGCATTAATTTGATGGAGAACTGAGCTCCGCTGAAAATTTTTGCGCTTCGAAATGATGTTTTTTTGCTTTTTTTTTTTTTTTGTCCCAGCTATTACCGAAGCAGTAGGGAATATATTTTACAATGCGGTGGGGTAAATCCGGCATGGGCTTTCTGTTTCTGTAAAAGAAAAACGTGAGGATGACTCGGCAAATTTCTGAGATAAATTCGGAAAATTACATTTGTGCAAATTAAATTCGATAAATGTGCTCAGAAGTAATGGTGAAATCTCCCACTAGATAAATAGGTGTTGACACCATGATGTCCAGTCAAATAGATTTTTAAATACGATTTCTTTTTTCTTTTTTTTTTTTTTCACGTTACATTTTTTCACGTTAGGCAAGCAGAAGAGCTGAGAAAATGTTAGTAAAATAATGGGTACATCTCGTACTAGTACAGTACCTGCTTTTTGTCATGCCCAGACCACCACAGGCCCACAGTAGGCAAATCAAGGCCGCAAGGAAACGAAAATAGGTTTTGTGCTACGAAGTTAGAAACGCAACTCACAGCTGGAGCCTGACCCAAACACAAACCACATGGCCAAAAGGGTTACGAACGTTGTGTACCACATTCGCGTGTTGATGGAATTTTGAATAACATTTGCAGCATATGAGGCAGTTTTAGCCCTCAACTAGGGTGTCTTTCACACCCTTCATCCCTTCATATCATCCTTCTGCATAAGCCTTACATAAAAAACACACACAAAAACTCCATCAAATTTCCATTGTCCAATCATGATGACATGGTCGTTATAATCTAGTCGGTCGTGGTTTCAACACGGCGGCTATCTTCACAGCTTGAATGGACGTCGGGCTCAATGGGGTTTTCCTCCGATGCCGGTCCTGTTGCAGTACGCTCCGTCGGCTGCGACTTCGCTGGAGATGACATGCATTCCTCCTTCTCCTCTATATTTTGTTTTATATCCTGGTTCCCCTGTCTGTGCATCCCGTTTGAAACCATTAAAAATAATCTTTCAAAAATAAAGGCGTAAGTACCCACTGTTAAAAATATATCTCCCAGAATATACGCTTAAAAATAAACGCACAAAAATAATCGGCGAAATATCCCCGTTTAAATATAAACGCTAAGGAATCCACGGTTAAGAATATATCGTTAAAAATAAATCGTTTCGGAATCCCCGTAAATCCACCCTACAGTTGCTAGAGTCGTGGTGTGGCCCAAATCAAGGTGAACTGCAAGCAAGGGGCTTAACCTAACCTCACAGGACCAAAGTAGCCTAAACTATCCCAAACTAACCGAAACCAAACTAAACTAACATAACACGATATAACCCGGCGTAAATTGCAATCAGTCCGCCTCCGTGCTAGATGGTGAGGGGATTTTGAAACAGTTTATTTTTAATGGTGGATTATTAAACGGTGATCTCTAAGCAAGGATAGTAAGCGGTTTATTTTAGGAGATATATTTTTAACTGTGTGTTTTTAAGCAGATTATTCTTGAATGTTTTATTCTTAAACGTTTATTCGTAATGGTGGATTTCGGGGACCCCCCCTCACGTGGTGCGGGGGGAGTTCGGGTTCAGTCTATTTACCTTCTGTGCAAGCATTCATTTTGATTTCTTCATACCTGTCAAGTTCTTCACTGCAATGTCCCTCTATGTTTAATTGCGTCATCTACTGCTCCGTGACACCTGACAGGCTTCTTCCGATGTCGTCATTGTGTGTCTCGCTCGTAGTTTTTTGCCATGTCTAACCACCTAGCCCAACTCTCCACTATGTCAGCCTAGCTTATTGGAAAATCTATAAAAAAAACATCTTGATATTTCTTGTTACATGTCCCCGTTCTACCGCTTTCTTTGACAGACACGAGAAGAAGATTATAGGAGGCGCCACGTACTACCTATTTGCTGGATACGCCACCGTGTACCGGTACTACGCCTACCCAGCAAACATGAGACCCAGAATAAGGTAATCTTGTCCGACCTCCGCCGCTAATTGCTCTTATGGAGAGTTCGTCTGTTTCAGTCAAATGCTAATCCTTCCACCATTTCAAAAGCATGGACTGGGGGCAGAGCTTTTGCAGGCAATATACAATTATTACCTCAAAGAGCCTAGTGTGGTGGATGTCACCGGTATGATAAGTTCTCGTTTATTACCAATACATAGAGCCTGAAGTTTTCGGGAAATATTTTTCCCTACAATTGGGGGGGGGGGGGGGGGTAAAAATCGGGTAAATAAACGTGCACTAAATTCATGCAAATTTGGGTGAATAAACTTCCAGTACGCTAAATTCGGGGACAAATCTGGTTCAGTTATTCAAACTAACTGTAGCGGTTTGGTACAAACGGTGATGTAACTGCATTTTTCTGCCAAACAAGTAAGTTACTGCATTCCTACAGACATCCCAGTGAGGGCAATTTGCCGGGTAAAAATTGGGTTTCACCTGGTTTCACCCTAAAGAGGCAGCCTTCAATTCGGGGAAGAATCGGGTAAAACCCTAAAACTTCAGGCTCTAATAA
Source organism: Ornithodoros turicata (assembly GCF_037126465.1). NCBI lineage: Eukaryota > Metazoa > Arthropoda > Arachnida > Ixodida > Argasidae > Ornithodoros > Ornithodoros turicata. The sequence goes on along the minus strand of NW_026999400.1, from coordinate 3,307,973 downwards.
TACACTAGGTGTGCATAGGCTTTTAATTATTGTCTATTCCCGCTTACAGTGGAGGATCCCTCCGAGGCATTCACTCGGCTGAGGGACTTTGTGGATGCAAGAAACTGCTTAAAGCTGGCGTCGTACAGTCCAAAAAAGCTGCATAAAGGTTTTTCAGAAGAAATGAGGAAAGAAGCACAGGAAAAGCTGAAGCTTAACAAGGTAACGACAGCAATTACTTGTGACATTGTACATGTGCTATTTGTTGATTGTGGTGCAGAACAGTGGTGATAAAACATTTGCATGAAGGAGGGGGAGGGGGGGTGCAGAAAAAGCAGGTCCGAATGACAGGGCTGGGAGAAGAATGAAGTAGTTGTGTTGTGGCAGAGACACAATGTTAACCGTACAAATCCCTCTATGCAGTGTCAGACATGAAACTCACGATGCTGTCAAGGACAGATTTTTTTAACTTCTGTAGAATAAATCCAAAGGCTATCTATAGGCCCCCATAGAATAAATCTGAATTGTCGACAAGTCTGAATTTTTCGTCAGTGGAACAAATAAACTTTTCCCAAGTCTTTTTTTTTTTTTCCTACAGTATACTTGAAAACTCTGTGTGTGTCTGTTCTGCTGCACGAGCATGGGATAACACATCACAACTCTTTTGAGAACGTGTCGTGGTGTCTTTTTTTCTGTTCCGTGTCTCTGGTTTTATCGTCGTTTTTACATCACAACTCATCAGATGGGTGGAAGTTTAGGCTAGTTTGCAGAAGATCATCATTGACTGGGTAGCGCAGTGGGAAAGCACAGATGACGAGAGAACAGATGAGGACAGGCGCAACTCATTTCCTATCTCAGGCCTTCCTTTATTCAGTGGGATGGGTGGTCGTATCTTCATAAGGAAGGAGTGTATATATATTGGGCCTTGTATTGCTCCCATTCTCAGTGACCTACTGTTGACTAAGATGGATAGGTCCTTGTCTAGTGTGCTGCAGGCTGTAGGAGTGGTAAAAACCTTCTGCTTTGTTGGTGATTATATGATTATTCTCAAGGGAGAGACTGATTCACTTGTACCACAAGCTCACAGTATCATATCTAAGGTGGGAACTGTCCTCAGCCCACTAGTGCTAGCGCATGAGCGAACTGTGTGTTAAAAATTGAGCTGTTCTTTTAAGAAACGTTCGAGAATATTGCAAGGGGTGCCCCCATGTCCGTCTCCCACTCCCTTCCTGCTGTCCTCTCTCCATCTGTGCACTTCTGTACGCCTCTCGTAGGTGCAGTTGCTTCGCGTAGCCAACGCGGAATTTAAAAAATCATTGGAAGGGGAAGTACATCAACTTTATGAGGCATTCGACGGTGCCAATAGTTTTATCTGAAGAATCAAGTCTGACTATATGGAGTCCGAAAAATCAGTCTGACTACATTCTGCACAATTAGAGCCTGAAGTTTTAAGGTTTAACCCGATTCTTCCCCGAATTTGCACCAGAAGCGTATACCAAGAGGGGGAGTCAAGTCCTGTAGATCACATAAACAAAATACAGAAACCGACACTGAAGATTTTTTGTTTAAGTTTAATTTGTACAAGCTTTCGCGTGGAGGTCCACGCTTCCTCAGGTACAAAGTGAAGTGGTGACACACATAAGTATATATAGTACAGACATATGCACGACTAAACACACTGCTGTACAAAGAAAGGGAAGGGGAAAGGAGATATGGTGCCACGTGTCTGTGTACAACGAATAGCTGGGCAGACGGATAAGTGACCTCTAACAGTTTAAGAACAGTAAAAGGTGTTATTGTGAACAAAAAGGCTCGCCAACCCAGTTTCGCGGAAGGTGGGTCAGGAGTATGGGAAATTTGCACCCAGAGTTGAAGGTTGCCTCCTTAAGGCGATACCCAATTTTTACTCGCCAAATTGCCCGCACTGAGACGTCTGTAGGAACAAACACTAACTTGTTTGACAGCAAATTCAGTTTACATCACTGTTTGTACCAAACTACAGGGTGTGTGCAGAAAAACATGACCCCCATTTAGGCACATAGCTTGTTGCCTACCTAACTAACGAACTTCCGGTGGCGCACGATGGCGCATTTATGCGTGCGAAATCTGTAGAAAAATTGTGGAAGCCATACCCAGCTTAAAAAATAAACGGAACAACGAAAACGTCGGCTTCCGTGCATCAGAATAGGGCAACATGGTGGACAACAGGGTGTATGTGAAAGGGCAACATGGTGCACGTAGGAGAGTTGTGTTCAAGTACCGCTAGGGGAGCTATCGGTGCATAAATCGAAACGATGTCCCACATGGATGCTCATCGGTAGTACCCCTAGCGGTGCCTGCACATAACTCTCATGAGACGGAAATGCACTACAATGCACTGTCATGACCGCCCTATTCTAATGCATGGAAGCCCATGTTTTCGCGCTCTGTTTATTTTTTCACACTGAGTATGGCTTCCAGGATTTTTTTGTAGCTTTCGGACGCATAAATACGCCGTCGTGTGCCACCGGAAGTTCCTCGGCTAAGTAGACAACGAGTTACATGTAAAAATGCGGGTCATGTTTTTCTGCACACACCCTGTATTACAGTTAGTTTCAGTAGTTGAGCCCGATTTCTCCCCGGATTTTGCATAATGGAAGTTTTTCCACCCGAATTTGCATGAATTCAGATGCTTATTTACCCGATTTTTACCCCCGAATTTAGAAAAAAAATATTTCCCAAAAACTTCAGGCTCTATGCACAATCGAGATGCAGTGTACAAGTTCTCCCCTATTCAGCTACAATGGTATGCAGATTCTTAGTCAAGTTGAAATTTTCCACATTTACCCAAGCGACACATTTTTATTTGTTTTTCCAAATTAAAGGAATAATGAAATATAGTGTAGAATCAGCAAGCATATGATGTGAACAAACATATACAAACTTTATTCACACTCCTGTCAGTGCTTGTTATTTTCTGTATGATATGTATCTGTTCAGTGTTAGTAATACACATCTCAATTGCTCAGCGTCAAGCACGAAAAGTCTACGAAATGCTCCGCCTTCATGTGACAAACACAAGCAACCCCGGTCAGTATAAAATGTACAGGCTGGAAGTCAAGAACAGGTTGAACGCCCCGTATCAGGTAAGAACCTCGCTGCATGGTATAACCCTGGTTTTGTAATGCCGAGTCTTTAAAGTCCGCATTTTACGATGTCCTTTCCTCCACCCATGGCTGTTAAACGACAAAAGCTGCAGATTATTATACAAGCTTTTTAAAGATTATTTTCCACCCGAAAATCTGCTTTTCCACCTGGCATGTAGCCCGATTTTTACCCCATTTCTCGGCTTCCGAAATAAAACCAGATATTTAACGAAGATTTTTCAAAAACATAAAAAAACGAGGGTCTATGCAAAATTCATAGGGATTTCATGAAATTCAGTTCAATTCAATTGATCACTTCAGGTACCCCCCCCCCCCCCCCCCCCCCCCCCGAAAAAAAGAAAGAAAAAAAAACATGCCAAAGTGCAAATTGAGCCACTAATACTGGCACCAGAGAATGGTAAACCATCGACACTTAGATACAGAAGGCCTGCTTATTGCCTCCTCTCCCTCCTTCGCTACGTGGACATATAAAGTCAGAATTCATCTGCTACTGCGATTCGCCGTTCTGCGAATTCAAGAACTCGCAAGTGATTGCACCTAACTTAGAACCTCTAAAATTGCATCTGTAGACAAAATGCAACAAGCTTTCCGGAAAATCAATAAATCAATCTTGAGAGAAAGATATGGGACTGTTTTGCGCTAACGTTTTCCCATTTAGTATGCGAGGACGTTCAATCACTACTTGCAGACGACGGTGGTTCGTCTCCACGGCTACGACCGCTGAAAGCACGTTCGTGATTGGCTACAGCCATTGAAAACATGATCCCGATTGGCTGACTCTTAGTTGTTACGTCATGTCGACGAGTGAGCAGGCTTTCTCTATCTGCTGCTTTTTCTACCGACATTGCCCCGATTTTACCCGTTTAGCAGCTCCCGAAATAAAAACCTATTTTTGACACACACACACGCGCGCGTGCACACTTTCACGGATTCCCCCCAAACGCAAAACGTGAAAACACGAGGGTCTAATAATTCATCTCGCGTTGTGAACATTTTCCTGTGATCACCACTGGCAATTGTGTGGCATCCTTCAGAGCTGTCCACTTTGCATGCTTGCAATATGTAATTCTTTTTTAATGCTCTTGCATGTTCTAAATTACCATCTGGCCACCTTACTAAAGACAAGGTGCCTAACTGGAATGTTATTAGTACCAGTTTTCGGTTCGGTTAAGGAGGTACGCGGGATCAACTCGCGAAAAATGACAAAAAAACACATTTCGTAGTCGGGGCGACCCCTTGCTAACTATCGGGAAGATATCGAATAAGAAACGGGTGACTAGTTATCCATCTCTCACTATGTGTGTCCACTCCTCTTTACTGCTAGGGTGTCGCTCGAATGGAGAAATGCGACACCCCGGTGTTCCGTAAACTTTTGTCCCAAGCTGTACACCATGTCAAAGCACAGTCAAATTTTTATATTGGACTGATTGATTTGTCATATTTATTTATTTTATTATTTATTTCTCATCTTTTGTTGTATGCATTATTTAGAAACAAGAAACTCTAATAGAGTGCCTGAGATAATGCTTGATCAAACTCCCCAAATTTTGCGAGAAGTAAAACTTACTTTACGCATAAGTTACATGCGCCAGCCCGGCTACTTTCTTAAAGGAGTTGCGACAGTAATCTTTGCAGCATTACTTAATGCACGCGAGGGTTAGTGGTAAAAAAAGTAGGGGTGTGCGAATATTCGAATTCTCGAATTCGAATCGAATATCAAACGCTCGAACTATTCGATTCGCGAATAGTTCCACGATTCTGCGAAAATATCGCGGAATCCTTCGTTTGGCACGGAATTTCACTGAGCCCCTTATTTTTAGGGGTGTGCGGATATTCGAGTTCTCGAATTTGAATCCAATATCAAAAACTCGAAGTATTTCATTGGCGAATCGAATACCCAATATTCGGATTTCCGATATCCGACTGTTCCCAGAACATGAACGACATCTCCTGAAGGTGGGCTGCACCTGACGCTTCCCTGTATGAGGTGAAGCCTGCTTTACGAAACTGCACATTGCTGCAGGGCCAGCACAGACAGATTGTAGTTTAGCTTAAGATAAAGTTAGCCCAAGTTTATTGCACATACTCCGCCTGAGGAAGGGAAGGCGTCCCTCCCGTGTGCAGTTCTTTGGCACCATCTTTCAGATCGTCCCTATAGTCCCAAAAGTTCTGGAGCTAATATCATTATCTGTTCCCCCATAAGCGTCATTGTAATTAAGGCCCCGGGTTTTCCGCTATTCCGCGAAATATCGCGGAATTCTTCGTTTGGGACGGAATTTCACGGAATCCCTTATTTGTAGGGGTGTGCGGATATTCGAGTTATCGAATTCGAATGAAATATCAGTCACTTGAATTATTTCAACCGCCAATCGAATACCCACTATTCGGGTTTCCGAATATCCGACTATTCGCAGAATACGAACGACACCTCCCGAAAGCAGACTTCACCTGAAGTGTCCCTGCATGAGGTGAAGCCTGCTTTACGAAACTGCACCCTTCTGGAGGGCCAGCACAGACAGATTGTAGTTTAGCTTAAGATAACGTTAGCCCAAGTTTATTGTGCATACTTCGCCTGAGGAAGGGGCGGCGTCCCTCTCATGTGCAGTTTAGCGGTGGCAGTGTGGGAATTTTGATTTGATGTTTGGAAGTTTGCCTTTTTAAGACTCTTAAATAACGCCTACAGCACAGAAACAAAAAGGGTGTCCTAAAGATGTAACTTCCAGAGGGCATGTATTGTAAGCTCCTTCCTATAATGTTCCAATAAAGTTCCTATAAACTCTGTAGATGCCGAAAGACCTTTCAACAAGTATAAAATGATTGCAGGCGACAGACAGCATTCTTTGTCAGAGGAGAACACAAGATATCATGTATGTAATGCTGAGCCACAACAGTGCTTCGAATTTGTAATTTTATAAAATATTTTTTGTTTCCACATTACCCAAGAAAATAAAGTGTTTCCCATTTCAAGCAGCCGTTGACTGCTTGTCGCGGAAAATTGCGGAATTTACAAGCCGCTGCCGCAGAATTTTGAATTTGCCACTGCAGAAAACCAGGGGGCCTTACTCATTGGTGTTCTGGATTGGGGAGTTCCCATTTTTTGCACTTTAACTCTTTACCACAGCCTCCGTCATCATCATCATCATTATTATTATTCATGTGTCGTTCTTACGTGCAACCATTTTCTTTGCTGTACACTTGCATGCTTGTTCGGCTTGTACATGCATGCCATGATCTTTCTATCCAATGGGAGTTGTAAGACCAGGGTTCGAATTTTCGCAAATGCCTGGTGGCACACAGTAATCGGTCTTTATTCTGCACAGAGACAAAAGGCAGATATGGAGAAGCTGCGTCACGTGATGTCCGAAGAAGAGTTCCGTACCACCCAGCAGTGTCTGAATGCGGAAAACCGGTTTGAGCAATTAGAGACACAATACCGCGAGGTGGAGCTCGAATACAGGAGGGTACTTGAGAGGTTGGCCGCTTCAAACCTCAGGTGATCGCCCGAGTTTGTTGGAATTATGTCACATTGGAGTATTATGGAATGCAGACACACCTTCGTCTTCGTGACATGCCTGTTGATATGCCAAACAGAGAAAAAAAAAGCATAGCTATTATGCTCAAAAAATGTTACGCGGAGTTAAAGACGAGGGCCTTGTTAATTTTTCTCTCAGATGCTAAATAACAAAACTGTTTCTGGACATGTTCTTACTAATACAACGTTACAAAGTTTAAATGGTCCGTTTTACAAGTTGTTCTTATATCTGGCATTACATATTAAAATTGTAGTTCAGCAGTGCTGTTCCACACCAGAGGTACTATGATAGGAAATTACGACGTTTTCTTTTTTTTTTTTTTTTTAGTGAAGGCTCGTGTCAGACAACTGTGGATCAAATATTTCTGGAAAATTTAAATTACTTTGACGTTTTGCTGCTGGTTCAGGAAGCCCTCCAAGTCACACCTACATAGTGGCAACTACTGTTGTGCCAGTACTTCATAACCACAAATTGCAGATGTGATCATACTAGGCATTTATGTATCTCACGTAAACGCCTAATGCGATCAGACGCTGCTGTTAATACAGGCTAACATCACTTATTCATGCGAGGCATATTTTATTTGCTTCCATTCAGCATTGATTGCTTATGTCAAAGATTTCTACAAAGGCCCGAGATTGTCACACAGCCATTTGTATCTTTGTGGAATGACCCTGCTGAGTGTGTGGTATTTGATAAGGAAGACAAGGGCCATCTTTAACATGCTTTTGTTATGCAACGAGGCCTTTTATATGCTGTTAGCACTTTTAAACATGTTCAAGCCTTAACAAAAACAGGTTCATTGTGAACTGTGTCCTTCGGCAAGAGGTTGCTTATGTTGTATGTGGGATGTTTACCACGTCTGCATATTGTGGAGATGAATTCTGTAAATTATGTTGTATTTGCGAGTTATTAAAAGTGTGTTGCAAGTGCGCATCTTGCTTGGTCATATTTGGGGATTGAAGGTGTTATTCCAGCTGCAAGCCTGATTCCATAATACATAGAACCTGAAGTTTTAGGGTTTAACCCAATTCTTCCCCGAATGGAAGGTTGCCTCTTTAGGGTGAAACCCAATTTTTACCCAGCAAATTGCCCTCACTGAAATGTCTGTAGGTATTCACACTAACTTGTTTGGCAGCAAACGCAGTTACATCACCATTTGTGCCGAACCAGTTCAGTTAGTTTGAGTAACCAAGCTAGATTTCTCCCCGAATTTAGCGTACTGGAAGTTTTCCCACCCGAATTTGCATGAATTTAAAGCACATGTTTATTTACCCGATTTTTACTCCCAAATTTAGAAAAAAATATTTCCCGA